>NC_072450.1:11223990-11523990 GCF_027596085.1 Anoplopoma fimbria
ATCCATCTAGTCCACCGAGTGCAGCGTGGATCCCCGTTCCAGCATCTTTCACAAAGACACTTCAAAACTGATGACTGGTGCCAAATATCTGACCTTTCAGTATCAGGACAGTCTCCCCAAGCCCCAAATCACCCTTCCTCGTGACATTTAACACAGTGAGTAAGAGAGCAGAGAGGGTCAGACCAAAAACACAACCAGCTGGGAGGAGCATTACAAAAATGGCAAACTGTCTAATACATGTCTCACTTCCTGATGATGACCTGTCTAAACTGTGGGTTTGGAAAGTGTAGTGTTTTAGTATACATATCTACAAATAGTTCCCTGACAATATTAGGCCCTTGTTTACAGTCTTTTTTTCCTGAGCAGACACCGGACAAATACTATTTGGTGACAGACAGATTTCTTCATGAAAAATAAACCAATCACAGACTGGAAACACTAAACAACACAGTTGATCACATGGGTCTGGTGAGTGTAAGGTTTGCTGAAATGTGGTGTTACAAAAAAGTGTTTCCCTTGAATGCACAAAATCCTATATTTGATGTCTATGTACATGTATAAATCTTTCACATACACTTTTCATGACAGCTAAAGACAGCTGACGAATGAATCCATTATTAGAACAAGTCCAGCGATGTTAGCCACCACAGTGAATTTGTCCCTTAAACAGTCAGATAAGTATGCCTGTTTCTATTCTAGGAAGAGTCCAAGCCTTTTCCACTGACATCCCCGGGCCTATAAGCACTTCAACTCACATGTCTCTCAAAGTCAGACATCTTGTTCCTGAGGTAAAAAAAACCACACTTTTGTAGTAAGAGAGTTTCTATATCACATGCCATTAAACCATCATAGCCGATCAAACACCCGGCAGGCTGGACAACATTCAATGACACAGCCAAGGAGAAATACAGTACGTATAACAGTGACAATCTCCATTAAAATTTTACAACACAGAAGACTCTACATGATTTGAATGATAGGTGAATATGTGAACAACATGTAAATGTCAAGGCTGACAAAGCTTGTAATGAAACCATTTACCTGAATTAAAAAATTCTGAGGAAAATGTGTTCAATTAAAAAAAGTTAAGGTTCATTACCTACTAACAATACAGGCTATGAAGTTGTCAAAATAGATTTATTTTCCCCCAAAATGGAATTCAATTAGATAGGTTGAGGGAATTAAATTATATGAACACTCTCCAATCAAAACCATATCATTATATAAGGCATCTAATAATATCAAGACCAATACACACAAGAGTGTGTACTATAGTGTGTACAGTATGTAGTCCAAGCCACAGCACTGCTCTAGCAATATGGAAGTTTGCACAGACAGCACACTGGAATTTCTTATAAATTGGTCATCTGTGATGGAAAAAAGTCCAATGCACATGCACTTGAATGAAAAGCATTGCATGACAACCATCCCTAAAACCCTAAAAGCAAGGATGAAGGACCTTAAATCTTCCTGCTTAGAGCCTCCAAGTGGCCATGAATCAGATGCATATGACCAATAACAAACTCAAGGGCACTAACAACAGAGCAAATCTGTAGTGCTCACGGAATCTCTTTATTCAGTTATGCAGATGCAGTTTGTCACTTGAGTAGACAACACTATTAAATGCGAACATAAAATGCACTAATAATTTCAAAATTGCTCTAGAACTTTAACTATTAATCTGAATAAAATGACTTATCTTGGGTATGTTTTGAAAGACCATGTATATAAAAGAAGAATAAGAAAATCGATAAGTCAGCCTGTAAAGACTGTGTGACGTGAAGGCCTCATTACTAACCCTGAGCACAAGTTTTCTCATATAAAGAAGAAAGTACTAAAAGTCTTCACTTATGCAATCATTTGCCCAACATAGGAGAACTGTCCTAATTAGCAAAGGTTTTATTATCTGTTTGTTGTTCCATAGCACAACACAGTACATGCCTCCAGAGTAATATGTCCGTATCCTGAAACTTAAGAATATAATTATCATACTGTGTTATGGCAATTAAAATAAAAATAACCAATTAACTAATTAGTAAACCATGAGTATTTTTTTTATTAAGCAGGGAAAGTAAAATGATTACTTTATCATCTTTTAAAGTGAACGAGCAGAATGAAGGTACCATGAAGCTGAATGAAACAATGAATGGGCTGCTCTAAAGCTGATGAACACTGTTATAAATGCTAAACACACTGAGAGAAAGAAAAAAACAAAAAAAACATGTGGACCTGTGAAAGGCACAATGCCCACGTCACGCTTAATTCTAAAGCCCCTTGTTGTTTGGAGAGCGTGAGCTATAATGTGTATCTACATTTACCTGAAATCACTGTACGGGTGTATTATCCAAAATCCGGCGGATTTAACCCGCTCCTGCTCTCGTTCCACCGCCTTCTCACTTCCAAACATCCTCAGGGAGAACTTGTTGACCCCTGGCTGAAGCATCGCTCCTAACTGTCTGTGTATGAACCCGGCTTGATATAACCTCTCGTCGTCCGGCAGAATTTGATCAATGCCGTCCAACTTTATAAACCCCGGCTGCTGGTCTGGGGAGTCTTTTAGGGTACCACCACCACCACCACCACCACCACCACCACCGCTGGCCCCTTGCGCGCCTTGATCCGGCGGCCCATCGCCCACGGCTCCGGGGGGGCTCTCCTCGCTCGGGCTGACATCCCCCTCGGTGATGAGGCGCCTCTCCTCCGCAGAGTCGGAGTCGTGCACATGGCGACTTGTGATGGACGAGAGGCTGCCTCGAAACCTCCGACAATCCCCGTTGGAGCTGGTCTTCATCGGTCTCCCTATGTCCGTCTCCATCATCCCACACTCCCCACTTTTGGTCTCCCCGATGCCTTTGCAGCTTCCCGCAGAGGTCGGCGACGGTGACGGTAGAGGCTTCATCCTGAGACTCTTCCTCCGGGTGTCCTTGTCTGCGTCTTCTCCTTCTCCCATGATAGATGCTTTCTGTCCAATGTGCTGTGGCAAGCTGTAGAGCCTTTTACGCATGGAGGAGTGTAACCTGTCCATTATGACATTGAGACTTAACGGGGGGATGTTAAAATAAATCCAGATTGTATAGGCTGTATAGGAAACGAGTATTTGGCCACCAGCTCCGCGCTCCCTATCTGGTTGTGAGAGCGATCAGTCTGGAGCAAATCTGAATCCCTACACAAGCCATGGACCGCCGCAGCTCTACTGAACCAGATGGGAGACACTCTTTCTCATCATTAGACTACCTGACAGTGTGCATATGTCCTCACGCACAGCCTGGGCGGTCCGCTTGGCCACTGCGTCCCCGACGAGCATCTTTGTGCCGTTCCGACATTGTGCGCAAAAAAAAAAAGTGGGGGAAAAAACTGCTTGAAAGTCACCTTAACGTGACATGTGAGGGACGTGCCGACGGACGGTGATACGGAGACGAGGGAAAAAGGTCATGCACGACGGAGGATGCGCTTTTCACCAGATGTCTTGCCACCAGCTGCCATCAAAAAACAAGGCGACACAATCATGCACAATACAGTAGAGCATCCCAGGGAGCGCTGACATCACTGATCCATAGTCACGGTGCGCTTTTTTGGGGGGAATTGTGAATATTCATGATGCTGATCTATTGGGTTGCCATAGGAGCAAAGACTGCAAATAAGCTCAGCCCACCTTGTTTAAAGGGGAAATGCTCTTCCCATTCTTAAAACGCTGTCCTGTTATCTCAAGTTAAGTCTACAGGTAGTTCAATGCAAACTCGTTGTTTACTTGGGGGAAAAAACCAAATCTCCATATTATCAGTCTGATCCGCTGCGTAATTTGCGCACATAAATCCAGTTAAAGCTTGGAAAGGCTGGTTTATTATTTGGGGGAAATGAATGTTTTATTAAATAGACTGAGTGGCCTCTCAAATGGCAAAACATGTAGATATTGGGCTACTGTATACACAATTTGTATACATAATTAAATGTATCCAATTAAGGATTTGTATTTCACAACATATCGAGCTTGCATATCGTGCCACAACACGGTTAAATAGAATAAATCATAATTAAATAATAGATACATTTAAAATATTTTGTTTCCATCTTGGCAGATGAACAACAAAAAGCAATGAACAGTTCTTGAGAATAGAATAATGCAATTACACATATGACCTAAATATTAAAATATATTCCCACAATTTTTATTTATTTTTTTTATTAAATCACCCCATGTACAGTGGGTACGGAAAGTATTCAGACCTTTATTTTTTTCACTCTTTGTTTCATTGCAGCCATTTGCTAAAATCGAAAAAGTTCATTTTTTTTCGCATGAATGTACACTCAGCAACCCATCTTGACAGAAAAAATCAGAAATGTAGAAATTTTTGCAAATTTATTAAAAAAGAAAAACTGAAATATCACATGGTCATAAGTATTCAGACCCTTTGCTGTGACACTCATATTTAACTCACATGCTGTCCATTTCTTCTGATCCTCCTTGAGATGGTTCTACTCCTTCATTGGAGTCCAGCTGTGTTTAATTAAACTGATTGGACTTGATTAGGAAAGGCACACACCTGTCTATATAAGACCTTACAGCTCACAGTGCATGTCAGAACAAATGAGAATCATGAGGTCGAAGGAACTGCCCAAGGAGCTCAGAGACAGAATTGTGGCAAGGCACAGATCTGGCCAAGGTTACAAAAGAATTTCTGCAGCACTCAAGGTTCCTAAGAGCACAGTGGCCTCCATAATCCTTAAATGGAAGAAGTATGGGATGACCAGAACTCTTCCTAGACCTGGCCGTCCAGCCAAACTGAGCAATCGTGGGAGAAGAGCCTTGGTGAGAGAGGTAAAGAAGAACCCAAAGATCACTGTGGCTGAGCTCCAGAGATGCAGTAGGGAGATGGGAGAAAGTTCCACAAAGTCAACTATCACTGCAGCCCTCCACCAGTCGGGGCTTTATGGCAGAGTGGCCCGACGGAAGCCTCTCCTCAGTGCAAGACATATGAAAGCCCGCATAGAGTTTGCCAAAAAACACATGGAGGACTCCCAAACTATGAGAAATAAGATTCTCTGGTCTGATGAGACCAAGATTGAACTTTTTGGCGTTAATTCTAAGCGGTATGTGTGGAGAAAACCAGGCACTGCTCATCACCTGCCCAATACAATCCCAACAGTGAAACATGGTGGTGGCAGCATCATGCTATGGGGGTGTTTTTCAGCTGCAGGGACAGGACGACTGGTTGCAATTGAAGGAAAGATGAATGCGGCCAAGTACAGAGATATCCTGGAAGAAAACCTCCTCCAGAGTGCTCAGGACCTCAGACTGGGCCGAAGGTTCACCTTCCAACAAGACAATGACCTGAAGCACACAGCTAAAATAACAAAGGAGTGGCTTCGGAACAAGTCTGTGACCATTCTTGACTGGCCCAGCCAGAGCCCTGACCTAAACCCAATTGAACATCTCTGGAGAGACCTGAAAATGGCTGTCCACCAACGTTCACCATCCAACCTGACAGAACTGGAGAGGATCTGCAAGGAAGAATGGCAGAGGATCCCCAAATCCAGGTGTGAGAAACTTGTTGCATCATTCCCAAGAAGACTCATGGCTGTACTAGCTCAAAAGGGTGCTTCTACTCAATACTGAGCAAAGGGTCTGAATACTTATGACCATGTGATATTTCAGTTTTTCTTTTTTAATAAATTTGCAAAAATTTCTACATTTCTGTTTTTTTCTGTCAAGATGGGTTGCTGAGTGTACATTAATGCGAAAAAAAAGGAACTTTTTTGATTTTAGCAAATGGCTGCAATGAAACAAAGAGTGAAAAAATTAAAGGGGTCTGAATACTTTCCGTACCCACTGTACATGGGGTGATTTAATAAAAAAAAAAATTGTGGGAATATATTTTAATATTTAGGTCATATGTGTAATTGCATTATTCTATTCTCAAGAACTGTTCATTGCTTTTTGTTGTTCATCTGCCAAGATGGAAACAAAATATTTTAAATGTATGTATTATTTAATTATGATTTATTCTATTTAACCGTGTGGTGGCACGATATGCAAGCTCGATATGTTGTGAAATACAAATCCTTAATTGGATACATTTAATTATGTATACAAATTTAGCAAATGGCTGCAATGAAACAAAGGGTGAAAAATTTAAAGGGGTCTGAATACTTTCCGTACCCACTGTATATGAAAAGTGAGGCACCATCATTGTCAGTGACAGATAGTATGTTTTTATGTCATTCCTTCACAATGCCCTAAGGAAGGGCGTATTTTTGCATGATGTCATTTTGTCATCCCTCCATTCAAAATTGAATAAATTGCATGAAAGCCTTAAACACATTCCTCCCAGTGAGAGTTCTCCCAATTTTTTGATTTCAGTGAATACAATTATACTAAGTAGCCCCTTTCAAGAGTTTTATTAAT
This sequence comes from Anoplopoma fimbria, assembly GCF_027596085.1. NCBI lineage: Eukaryota > Metazoa > Chordata > Actinopteri > Perciformes > Anoplopomatidae > Anoplopoma > Anoplopoma fimbria. The sequence continues at coordinate 11,230,394 of NC_072450.1, forward strand.
GAAACCACTTCTTGGTTAAATAGTTAGCATGTTTAATTTATTCAGTTGGTTAGGAACTTCATTGAGAGACATTAATATTTGTCTTATTTCTTACCTGTGCTGTGCCTCAACTGTTAGTCAAGTAGCATCTGGACCTGGGAAGAATAAAATGGAGAGGGGAGATCAGAATGGATGCTGGCTAACAAACTGCATTGAGTTGACATGGCAGACACATAGAGCTGGACCAACAAATCAGCCAGGTCGATATATCTGCTAAATATAAAGTGTCTCACAGGGGCAGTATATAGCAACAATACACTATTTATACAGCTTTTTTCAAAACAAAGTTACAAGGAACAAAAACTTTCAGAATGGTTATATAATAAAATAAGACCATCATACATACTAAAATAACCAAAAGTAACATAAAAAATAAATAATATTGAAATGATAAGAAATAGATATCATATGTTGGACGATAAGTAAAAAGACAATGCAGGACTGAAATGCCAAACTTGGTCTGAGGTAATTTTGGAAACATTGTCACCTTAGTTTGGCCACCAGAGACCACAGACAAGTCAAAACATGTTTAACTATAAACTGTCCCACTCAGTATCTTGGTCACAATAAAAAAAATAAAAGTCTAAGGGATCTGTATCAAGATTGTTTATTCATGTTCTGTTTACAGTTATGTGCTTCTTAAATATTCTCACATAAGACTTTTGATTGATTACTACAGAGTCACAGAAAAACCCAGCTGTGGTTCTCAAACATAAATTCAAAGTAATTTCACAAAACTTAATCACAGGTTGAGGATACTCAAAACTTCTCCATCCATCTGGAAACAAAACTGTTGAATTGTTTCCAAGCTCTTGAAACCAAACAAAGATGGCAGCTGATTTTGTACAAAGCAGGAAGAATGTCAACTTTAAATATGCAAAATATCAAACCATCACTCCTTAATATACAACCGCCTGTTTCCAAACTTATTAGGTCACATTCTGGGACATGAGCCAGCTGTATTTGCAAAAGAGGGAAGGCTGAAGCTGTCAAAAGCTAAGAAAAAGCCAGTAAGTGGTCCTTAGCTTTTGTTACACAGCCAGTAACGTTTCCAAACTGTTCCTCCAATAACACATTAGAGACTATTCGATATTATACTGTTTTACAATATATAATATAGACAGTGTACACAATACAATAGGCTTGCACATTCACATTTTCAAGCGGCTGTATATGCTTTCTATCATACATTAAACTAGCCTACTGTAAATAGTCACTTGGCAACAAGCTGTTTTATCCCTACAAGATCTATTCCAGCATTCCTTGCACTCTTGCAAAAAACCAACCAGGCTCCAACTTCATATATAACTTTTTTCAACAGTATTTTCATACTCCCATAGATTTGCTTATCCAATTCAAAGGGGCTTTGTTTTTAAATGTTGCCAAAGCATCAAACTTCACACAATAACAGCAATAAGATAAGATAAAATAAGATAATCCTTGATTAGTCCCGCATCGGGGAAATTTACAGGATTACAGCAGCATAGGTTATAGTGCAAACAAGATACATAGTAAAAGAAAAACAAGATAAAAAAACAAGTATTATAAATAAGCAATAAAAACAGTAAAGAATCCACAATAACTGAAATATTATATATATAGACAGAAACTATTATAACTATAATTGCACAGTGTATTGTATTGCACAGGTTTTTAGTGTCATGTGGTCTACTGTATAACTATATAATATCAACTTGAACATAACATTAAGTTGTTTTTATTTACCAAGGTGACAATTAAAATAGAGAGCACATACATGCAGTCTGTCTATTCATCTAGCCATTGATTTATGGCTGCAGAGCAAGAATGCTTTTATTTTTACGTATTTTTTGGGGTAAAACAGGCAACCACAGTCGCCCACTTAGTTACACTATTTGTAGCACAAGTGTCGGTTAGCTAGAAGACAGTAAACTCCTGCAACGTTAGTGGAAATGGCCGCCAGTCAGGTGTGGAGGTTAACGCGCTATGGGCGCTTCACTCCAGGCTCTACAGGGGGAAGCCCTGGAAGGTAACTGAAACGTGACGTCACTGCGCTGCCTCATGCTAGCTAGCTAGCTAAGATTAGCTTAAGCTAGTTTTTCCTATTCAGTTGACGTTGGCGTCTGGTTGCCTAGTCTAAAACTAGATACCCTTAGTCCCAAATAGAAATAACTTTGGCAGCCAACCTAAACATTTGGTTTATTGTGTTATAATTTAAACTCACTTCATACAGAGTTTTACTTTGGGCCCACCTGCTCGCTAGGCCCCAGTATGTGTCCCCCATTTACGGCGCGTCATGGCAACAGAGCGGGTTGCCATGACGAGCCGTAAATTTATTGGTTTGTGACGTTACATTCATAAAATATGACCTCTGCATTTAACACGTCATAAGCATTTTTTATAAGAGCAGTGAGCTGCTGTGAATTGTCCGGGGAAAGCTATAATTAAAGCTATTAATTTTGTTTTTTTATTAATTTTTCAAAAAATAATTTGGTTTAAATATGAAAATGAGGCCTTTAAATGTGTTGACATGTTTGAGTCAAAGGTTTTTGCAGAGGGGATTTTTTTGGATCCCTTTTTATCACCCATAACTCAGTAAATATACTGTAATCAGTCTACAATCGCCATGTTTTTATGAATATTACAGAAATCAGGCTACCAATTATATATGAATAAATCCCTCTGTAAATACCATCAGAATATATTAGATAGTTAACCAGATTTTTTTTTTTTTGTCTTAAAGGTTTTCTTAAATTTTAAGTTTACAAAATATAATGAGGCGTTATCAAATGATCACTTTTGGTGGAAGGTGTATTTTGGATGTTTTCTGTCCACTAGTCTGAGAGAAGACATGTTCTGGAAGCAAATAACTTATTCCCACCATGTTTTAGAGTTCAAATCAATCAACTGAAAATGCCTATTTTGCCAGAAGAACAGTCAGAAAACTTAGGTCATTCAGCTATGTATATATTAAAATGAGAAAACCATCTACATGAGCTAATACAAAATAATTTAGAGCCTTTTCACTCTATGTTGGACAGGAAATAAAAATGTTAACAGATAAGACCTTTGTTTGAAGCAGTTCTGCAGTAATTCCCAGCCCTGTTTAAAATTCAGTTTTTGTACTTGACAAAACCAGACAACTCACATACAATTCAAGACACAAAACAGAACTCCAGAAATAGATTGAAAATACAACAGTAACTTAATCAAAACAATGTCTGTAGCAGCATTGCCCTTTTTGTTAATACACCTGACACTTTGACTTGTAAAAGTAGAAAAAGCACAGGAGTTAAACAACAATAATGATGGCTCTGTTATATTCGAGGCGTCCCAGTAAGCATGACAGTCTGAAAGTGAGACAACATGCACTAAACGTTGGAAATCCCAAACATCTAAATTCAACTCAAGCATCAGTTGAATTATTTATACCTGCGCTTGACCTGCTGTGACTTGTCAAATGTCTGATAAAAATGCCTGTTGTAAAACGTAGTTAGATACCTTGGGTCAGGAAATGTGAGCAATTTTAAGACCATCATCTGGTCATTATTTATTGTATTTTATAGACCACACTTTTTATAAAAAAATAGACTAGTCGTCAATTTCTTGATACTAATTAACAGCTCATTTTAGTTGCATTCCTTATTGAAGGGCAGCGTTCCCCCTTGGTCAAAGCACATGGAGATTCACATGCATAATTCACCTATTGTAAGTAGCTTTGGATAAAAGCATTAGCTAAATGAATGTAATGTAAAACCATTTTTACATGGGCACAAACAAAATGTCAGAATAAACAAATACATTATAAATCTATGAACACTGCCGAAGAGATGAAAAATGTTCACTGTTAAAAAGATAAAACAATTTGAGGGCTACTGTGTGGAGTACTTGTGGAAGTCTGTATTGCCTGCTAATGTCAAACACAATCAGGTGACCTCATTTTACAATAGTAATTTTTTTTGCAACCTTTCTACATCTTTTACTTGTCATCTATCTGAGTTGAGTTTCCAGCTCTGAGCTGGGAATGCACAGATTTGGGGGATGCTCTTGTGTCCTGTAACAAATTTCGAAGCTCAAGCTTTAAGGATTGTGGTTTTGTCTTTCATTAACAATATCTAACTCTAGATGGCAAGCTGTAGCTTTATCTTTGGTGTAAATACAGGGTAACTGTGTGACTTTGTTTTAACCAAACACCCTCCAACAAGAATAGACAGACCCATCATGAGTTGATCAGGAAAAGTAAATACTCACTATAACTTTGCAACATCTAATGATCCTTTCCTTTTCACCAGGTATTTGAGGCAAATGGCAATAAACCAGACATTTTCCTTACAATTGTGGAATATGGATACTTGCTAGTAATGCAAGGACAGGAGAGCTTGGTAAGAAGACTGTGTGGCTAGATTTACTGTTTTTTGTTTTCCCTTGCACTTTCTTTTATGTGCACATAACACCCAACATTTTGAATGAAACGTTAAGCATTCATAGTGAGTCCTACCGTTCAGGATGAAAAGGAAACATGGCAAAAGACCTCTGTTTAGGGTTTCAATATGATATATATTCTGAAAGATTAGTAAAAATAGATACAATTTTAATTAGATCTGATTAACATGATTGTGTTTCAAAATGTTCTAAGCATAGGTAATTCAAATGTTGCCAAGAATGAAAAAAAGAGTCTCCTTCAAGATAGACTTCAGTCTTGTGAATACAGGAAAATCATACTTTTTAAATTGGTGTAATGTCACAATTTGGAAATAGCAGGTTTGGACCCATATACTGATGAGAAGGCAGCAGGTGGTGTTAAATGATTTAATGACACATAATAAACTTACTGATGCAGTCCAAAAACAGACACAACAGAGGCTCCGCTACAATACAAACCAGGAGCACTAAAATATTGGAAAGCTAACGCTAGTATTTCCTCACAAGGAGAGACGACAAACTGACACACAGACTAAGTACACATCAAGAGCAGGGATATTAGACACAGGTGGAACCAAAGTCTGAGGGCTGTGGACACTGAGCCAGACACTTATATGTAGCAGTCCTGTGGTATATCAATTCAGTTTAATGTTCACTTACAGAGTTCTAGTTAATACGACCATAACACTTCCACTCTGGACTGTAGCAGGTGTCATTGAACCAAACACTTTGTTGAATAGGTGTTGCACTGTACCTGTACTTGAAGCTCTGCAATTCAAAAAATGAATTGTTGCCATTGGGAAATTGCTTGAAATCATTTAAGGCTGCAGATGTGATTGTCATGCTCTGAAACTATCAATCTGAAGTATGTCACAGTTGTATTACTGGTTTCCCTCCCCCATATGGAGGTAACATTGAATACAGATTATATTAATTATTAGCAATGCTGCTACAAAGTTACATTCCTGGATGGGACATGACAGCTCCGACACTCTCTTCAAAGATTGTACATGTATTATGTACCACTATATTTATGCTTTGTTTTTACTATAAGGCTTCTACGTAAACATTAAGAAATGAACAATCTGTAGGTAATGTAAAGACAATATAAGTAGCATTTTTCAATTACACCTTTCACAGAATGGTTAAAGAAAAGATGCACCGTTCTCTCAGCAGAATTTTCTGGAATGTAAAACTGTAACAGAAATCTGCTTTCCAGATAAAAGGCTTCTATAAAGGCCTTATGAAATATTCTGCTGGAGAGCATGACATTTCTGCTCAAATCTGATGGCATTTGATCAGATTGTTTTGGTTGGGTCACGCCAAATGTCCCTCAGAACTCTTTGGGTTACAGGCGCAAAATCAGTAATATGATTTGGAAATGTTTCAGGTTCAGGCTCACATAAAGCTAAAACGCACTTCAGGTTTGGTTCAGATTTGGAAATATTTAATGTGGTAGTCAGGTTGGGCCAGAATTTACATGCCTTGATTCAATTTCTGTTTTATATTACCAACTTCTTCAACATGTAACCCTTATCTATAGGTGTGCTACACTGCAAAAGTAAGCAGGTAAAATTGTAAAAGTAGAACATGAATCTGGGTCTTTTACCACTTATTGTGGCCTTTAGACATAAAAACGTTAACTTCCTGTCCTACAGACAACAGAAATGTGACAGACTACTCAATGTCTCATTATTAGAGTTCTGGCAGGTGACAGAGCTATCTTGCTGCACCAGGGTGTCCAGCCAGACAGATATTCAGGTCAGACTGCAGAGAGTTTTCACCAACGATGATGGACTAGTGTATTAGATTGGTGCAGTGAATGCTCGGGATCTTTCAATACAGAGAGCTTAGGCTTAGAGGCTACAGGATAAAGTCTGAAAGAGACATTTGGAATTGTCTTTGAACACAACTGAATTTGGCTGTATTATCAATTGGTTACTGAGAATCGTCAGTGCCCTCAATAAAATATGGGTAAATGTGATTTCACAGGCATCACCCAACATAGTAAAATCAGTCATATTATAAATGTAAATATGAATCTGGCATTTATTCTCACTGAGCATGCTACATATGTTCACAAATCAAGGAAAAAGTGAAAGCCACCAGAGCAGATTCAGCCTTCAATGGCATTGATTCGGAACACTACCTGAGGTATGAAAGCCCATTCCTCCAATAGATATTCCCTCATTTGGTGTTTTGATGATGATGGTCGAGAGCACTGGTCCAAAATCTCCCAAATGTCTTCAACTGAGTTTGGAGCTGAAGGCCATAAAATATGATCCACATCACTTCCATTCTCCTCAAACCATTTACTGACCCCTCATGCCTTGTATGGAAACATCTACATTGAAAGATTTCTACACACATGTATTCCGATTTTACCTTTAATTAATTGCAAACTGTAGAGTTGGTCACCTACATTTGCATTTGAATGAAAATTCAAATCCAATAACGTGTTTTCATAATCAGTATTGAATTTGAACATCCCACAGACAACAAGCTCATCCCAAAAAATGACAAGTCTGTCCGGACTATTACATTACATTACATTACATTACAGTCATTTAGCAGATGCTTTTATCCAAAGCCACTTACAGGAAGTGTATTCAACATAGGTATTCAAGAGAACTACTAGTCACCAGAAGTCATAAGTGCATCTCCTTTCTTAAACAAGCATCTAAAAGCATAAACCAGAGCAAAAGTACAGTGCAGAAGCAAATTACTACAAAGACAATAAGTGCAACAAACTAATACGAATACAATAAGTGCTACGAACTGATACGAATACAATAAGCGCAACTATATACTTACTTGTTTATTAACATAATTGCATTTCTAGAAATATATTTTTTTGCATTGAAACCAGAGACACTTGAGTGAGCTTACTATTACTAAATTACTAAGCAGGATAATGCTATCAGATTTTAAAAATGTGTATTTTTAACACTGGATGTGGAATGATGGTGCTATAGTACAGTAGAGAGCCTACTTCCTGCATGGTGCAGTGCCATTGTTCAGTGGAAAATACTGTTGATATGCCTGCATTGTTATTTTGGAACTCTAAAAAAATTATTTTCAAAGCACATTTCACAAAATAGGCTGATCACACTATTAGGCTATTGTAGTTTACATGTGCCTGTTTGATTCCCTGTGTGAAAAAGGATTTCCGTAAGCCTCAAAGCTGAGGCTCAGAGGTTATTGAGTAAATAGAGACCCCTGCAGACAGTTTTAGGCAACTATTTTAGAACGAGTGGGAATAAAGCTGCTTTAACTTTGAGCAGCACAAAAGAAAACAATTATACATTCCTAAAAATATCCCCAACTGTTTTTTTTTATGTATTTTATCCATGATTTAATGTAGCCAATGGATAAAAACTGTTTTCCTGCCCTGGCTGCTGAAATTGTATGTCCCCTTTTCTTTTCTCAGGATACAATCCCTTTACTCTGTGGATCGGATTTTCTCAAAGTACACCAGAAATCTGATAACCTGATGCTTCGATATAATGTGGAGGTGAGTCTTGAGATGCATTGCAATCCAACAATTGGTTGTATTTCTCCAGTTCTGTCCAAGTACCTCAATTCACGCTCAAGGTCATTACATTTATTACACTATAACAATTTAAAAGCAACGACTAGTAATCTAGGTCTGTTTTTTTTTTTTTAAACTGTTTATTCAGGTGCTGTGGTGAACGGCATTGCCTGAACAATTTGGAAGTCTCCTTGTGTACAAAATATTGTTTTTTTTTTACTTAATGAGATGTTGATTTAACAAAAGCAACAGACAAACCCCGTTGATTTCATTTGCACAACTAAGATTGACAAATACAGATTGTGTATTTTTACAGGGAGAGAGCCGCATGATGAGGATGCAGTTTGATGGAAGTAGCAGGGCAGAGGCAATAAAGGAGTGTTCAAGTGCTGTGGAAAAACTGACGAAGTACATGTCTGTCACCACTCAGGATGACACCCCACTGCCCCCTAATCAGTTCCCCGCTGAGGTCTCCGCACCAGTGATACAGGTTTCCCACCTTACAATTTAGTAAATAAAATGTCTATATTGATTATTTGTATGTTTAAAATTAAACCTGGCCTGAAAAAGTTCTATGACATAGGTGGTGACTTGAGTCTGGTTCATGGCTGTACAGTATCAAATAACTACTGCTTTTTTTCCTGGCATAGTCTTAGTTTGTTAGAAAGTGAGACACTGATCTATGTCACCATTTATTGTACAGTACTTTGTGAAATTTTTAAGTATGTCAGCGTAATTTTAAGCGCCATAATTGAAGTTTTATGGTCCGTACTGTTTGCTTCATCAACAGTATTGTGCCTCAGTGCTGTGGTCAGCTTCAGCAGCAGTGGCCATATGATCCTCACTAGATGGCGCTGTTTACAATACTGTTTTATTCTTAGAGGTGACATTACAGCTACAGTAGGTCGACTGAGATAGAGAATACCTTTTACATGGATCACAATACAACATATGGTGTAGAAAACAGCATGTCCCACAACACACACACACACACACACACACACACACACACACACACACACACACACACACACACACAGACAGGAATGTAGAATAATAATATAATAAATTCATCAATACAAGCATCAAAGTGGCATACCCCTTTTACCCACTGAAGAAATTAGATCTTATGGCCTTTAACAGTCAAATTGTTGAATATTAAGACAAACATTTTTGTGCCAAATTTAATAAAAAACAACAATATAACATGCCAGCATTTAACAAGATGGAGTTTACGCTATGGTGATGAGAGTTTTGATGCCGTTTCATACAATTCTCCTTCTTTTCAGTAGCAGCCTTTTATTTACCTACAAAGCTTGAAAAACACTCGAAGCATACATTTGATTAGTGTCTGAATACTAAGTTAAACTTAGACCCAGCCGTCTGGCTTACAGCATTTGACATGAAGGACAGAGAAAGACTCGGCCATGGGTTCGAATGTGACCTTTAGTGAACGGACACACTGAAGGAGTTCACAGTACAGATGAAACGGCTTTGAGGGCTGGATATGTTTCAATTAGTAATGAAGCCATTGATTGACCTCTTAACCCTGTGGAGTCATGCTGGGTTGGTCAAATTTTTCTTTTTTCTTTTGTGTGTCCGCTGACTTGGCAGGGAAAGGCTGTGGAAGTTGATCCTGAGGTTGTCCAAGGATCATTGTCCATCAAGCGTCTTACCCAGGTAGTGATTGTTCAAATTTAACATGCTCTGTGCAACATATTCATTGTAATTTTGTGTTAACTTTAACTAAGGAGCACTGTTTTGTTTTTTTTACTTCATGAGATGCGGGGTGTTCAGATAGTTTACTTCCTAAAATTATGAACATTAACACAGGCTTCTCAATTATTTATTCTTTTTTTTTTTTAATTTAACTAACGCATTTGTTGGACCCTCCACAGCACATCTTGGGAGAGACTGTTGTGACTCTACCTCAAGTATATCGCCACGGTTCTTTGGCTCAAGGTGACTTGGAGCCCATCCTGCGCGTGTGTCTGCTGGATCCCAGCTTTCATGCATTTGTGGAGAAAGTGGAGGGGGAGCTGAGGAAACTGCTCAACAACAGCTGAAGGCAGAAAGGTCAACACAGTGCAAAGTGATTTTTTTCGTATGGTTTGTGTAGGCAGTGCCTCGTGGTGTTGGAGTGTTTCTTGCTGTGCTGCCGATGTTGTTTAAAATGTTACACATTGGTTGTTATTGTATGTCGCCTCAAGACGATGCTTTGATGTTTTGGAATGTAGGTGGTTAAAGGAAGAACTTGCAAAACAAAAAAAATCTGGATTCAATTTTACATTTTTTATTCAGAAAAAAAAATATTGGTCTCACTCATATGTTTAATCGTGGCTATATACTCTGGTCCCTCTGTTCCCACCTTAATGCAGGTCCATTTCCACCGCAACACACATGGATACATTGTATTGAAAGAGGAGTCATGCAGCTACAGCAGTGAATTGTGCTATGCCAGCTTCCAAGTGATCCCACAATATTAAAGCTTCACTGAGTAAAACAAACTGCCCTCCATATATCTATTTAAGAATACATATTGCATAGGATTATAGCCATGCTATACAGTTAGAGAGGAAACAAATAAAAAACAATTAATGAACTTGGGAAATATAAAAAAAATATTTTTTAAAGATTTCCTATCATTTGAACACTCATACTTCAACATATACAAGACACCTAAGTTACTCTGGAAAGAAAAAAATAATAATACGCTTATCATTTCAGTTAAGATATTTAAACACACTTAAGTCATTTTCTGTAATCACTCTCAATTAAATTTAAATACTGCCATTGAAGCCCTTGCTTCACAATAAAGTGGACTCATTGTCACAAAATCAAACAATTAAATGACCATGATATGCTGTACAAATTCTCAAGAATAAAACCAACATATATATATATATAAATATATTTATATATATATATTTATATATATAAGGATGACTCCATAAAAAACATAGGTCATTTCAGATGCAAAAAAAAGCCACACGAGGGATAACAACAGAAAATGTCTATTCTGAGTATCCTATTGCGTAATTATCTTGCATGCATTGTACATGATATGTAATACAAAAGGGATCACCTCGTTTGAGGATATGATAAAATGAATAAAGGAGACATCAACAGCACATTAAAAATGTGTACACCTTTGTGGTGGTTTTAGTCATTATTCGTCATCCTGAAATCTCCACGCAAGACTGAATAAGGCATGCTTAAGACAGCCATTATGTGCTTTTTGTTGCCAGTGTTATGCTGATATTGTTTCTCATAAAATGAGACAAAATGTGCTTTTTTCGAAACTGCCCGGAGCTCTTTCCACCTCTGATACCTTCATGTTGTCAAAAATGCAGTTTAGCCATCTCGTCTGTGAAGAGAAAATCAAGAGAAGGCGTGACCATGGATAATCCTCACAGTGAGTTCTATATTTAGCCCACATCCCCTACAACAGTGTCTTACTTGAGTAAATTGCTTATTTTGTGTTCCTCTGACGAATGTTTTTGTCCTTGTGGTTGTTTGTTGAATTTGTTTTCCTAGGAAAAAAAGTCATGATTTAGTGATGACCATAGTGACCTATGGGTAATTCAGCAATTCAAATCACAGTACCCAGTATTTCTGTATGAACTATATGTGTAGAAATAGGAATATTTATTTACTTACGTTGGTACGACTGGATCATCATCTTTGACACGTGAAGAGGGTAAGACAAAAAGCAGAACACATAAGTCAAATATGAGAAAAGCAAAATATCCGTGTTGCATGTTTAAGCAAATCTACTGCAAAATATATATACTTTATTTTCACAATTTTCCTTTGTTTGGTGTATATCAACTTTTAGAATCCTCAAATTTACTTTAGAGATTACCAAAATAATTAAGGGAACAAATACTGTGCGATCCGGCAGCTGAAAGCACAGATTGCTTTGAATACTTGAATACTAGTGTGGCAGAGTCGTGCACTGGTGGGAAGCTCTGACATCACAGACTTGGGTATCAGCTGCTGAACAGCTTTGTATGCACACGCCTTGTGTCTGATGAGCAGACTCTAAAGCACTATGCAGCAAACACAGAATTTAGTAGCCTCTTGCATTTAAAAAAGGGTTTTCGGACACTAAAAGCTGCTAAAGGCAGTGACATATTTGTATGCATCTTTAATGCCAAGCATTCAAAACATAACCTCACATGCTATCTGAATCCATGGGGTTCCTGTTCATTTCAGACTAAGCATATGTGTAGGAGGGTTACAGATGGCTCACTTAAAGCCATCTTTTAATTACACTCAGCAATTTCGGAGTGATTTTGAAAAAGCCTTGTACATGGGTGTGACATTGCGACTGACTTGGCATAAAAACATGAATCCTTTCTCAGCATAAATTCTCTGCAGTACATAGAGGTTAATATATATCTATGCAGTTATTTTCTCAGTTGGACCACAAAATAAAATTATCTCATTATCTATCATCATGCAACAGTGCAATAAATAACTTACGTCACATTGTAACAGTAAGAAACACTGTAGGAACAGGAACTTGTGTATATTGATGCATCGAGTGATCAGTTAGTTAAAAAACACAGCCTTGGGGTCGACAAGGTGGTTGGTGTGTGACATACAGATGAAAATGCGTCAACAGGTAAGTACCAGTCACAGTGAGATATATTACATGCAGTTAAAAGTCAGAGGTAAACAGCATTAGCAGCATTCCATGGCACTAAAATGGAGCTGATTATGACAGTTATAATGTTAGACAAAGAAATATGGTTCTGTGATCACTGAGAGGAGGAACATCTGTCGGCATATCCCACCGTTTTCACACCTCACACCACAAAAAGCTATGTTTACCATAATGCCTTTGCAAGCACACAACAAAATTGTTTTACTGTGTGAGATTGACTGTTGAACATTGCTAATAATGATTGTAGCGCATGAAGTCTAATTACATTAATTATAATTCAATTATTTTAATTATAGCTTTTTTTATAACGTAAAGTGACGTGTTTTTTTTTTTTTTTTTTTTTTTTTTAGCAAATCATCACACAGCAAAATTTATGTTCATAAACTGGTTTTGAAACACAGAGTAGAAATGTCAGCCTCTGCCTCAGAGCCTTTGGCTCTGGAGTATAAAAGTGTTCAAACAGAGCAAAGCCATCAAGAGACCAGAATTCATAATGCAGGGCCAAAACCTCTGGGAATCAGGGATGCTAAAAGGAGATTTTAGAGAGGCTGTGCATCGTGAGCTTGGGGAGGGGGGGGTCCTCATTCCTGATTTGAACGGCATTAACATGACAAATATAATCCACCTTAATCGCTTCATTTTTCCGGTAGATGAAACCAAACTAGAGGCCTGGCACAGAGCTTACTTCAGCTATGTGGTTCATGTTTGTGCATGTAATCAAGTATTGTAGTATAGATATTTTTATTTTAATAATCTAGTAAATATCTAAATGAACAGGTCAAAAACAAATAATGTTATATGATAAACTAATGTAATTTGATTGAAGATGAGAAATCATTATAGATGCAGTAAACCACCATATTGTCTTCTCGGTTCAGTAAAGAAATACATTCTACATAAAATAATAGTTAGTAAGTAATGTCATATTTTCAACTTTTATTATGAACTGATCTAATAGTAATTAGTACAAAGAGTAAAGAGGAAGAAAATGGAGCATCAAATCAGATGAACACTCCAAGACATTGACGTGATTGTTTAGTCTGCAGTAATGTCTGGAGTACAACTGTACCATAGTTTGAGTGATTCACATTAGTGGCTGTAGGTTTGTATTTTGCTTGTATTCATGTTCTGTTCAGAAATGAAAAGAAGACAAAGTCACATGAGTAGAGGTCAAACAGAACCTGCGGTGACCTGAAACGCCCTTGGGCTTTCAAGACATTTTCATCTTGTCACATTCTTATCGTGCAAATTTGTCTGCTGCCTGAAGCACGGGCCATTGCTTTTGTTCAATGGAAAAGCTGATCTTATGCAGGAAAAAAACTAGACAAAAATGTTGGAATAAATGCACAAATTGGTATGTATGTTGAAAAAATCAACAAAGGATGAGTAAATAGATTCAAAATGTATTATTTATTCATGTGTTTTTTCAAAGCCTATGTTTACTTTTGCATTCTTTGGCCACATTAATGTTTTTGATATTTTACATAATGTTCAGACCCAGACTGCAGATGCTTGAATCTAACCCCACTTGGCCGCTACAGTAGGGTCCTTTTGTTCTCCAACAGTCAAGAATCTCTGTAATGCTACAACTGTATTGGCATTAATAAAGTGTTTACAAGGGCCATCCTGTTTAAGAGGACTTCAAATTTAAGTATTCATAACAGTAGATGTTATTATTGAATTAATGCTTTACAGCCTTAATATTTCTAGGCTACATGGGTCTCCCAGCCCATCTACAGTGCGTCTTCTTGATTTACTCAGCACCAAAAAGATGAGATAAATTGTGGGTTTTTAGTTTAAAATGAAAAAAGGGGGTATTCAGCATGCAGGGGCCACAGCTACCCTTAATCATTGTGAAACTGAAATAAGGCATGCAGGCAGTTTGGATTTGAATATGTAAAAGTACAATTGAATACTGAGGAATGTTCTGTAGTTAACGTTTTTGCTAGCATAGTCAAAGTGGATACCTTTATCTTCTACTCCCAAGGCTTTTAATTGTTTTTTACTTTCACTCACATGATTCGGTTGGGCTGTAATATTGTGACAGCTAACATACTAGTACAAGCGAGCATTTCTAATCAATGAGAAAAACAAAATGTTTGTTTATTAAAAATCTTGATTGGGCTTTGAAATATAAAGATGATGGCTTTTTGGAGATTTAATCCATGTAAAACATTTAACTGTGACCTGTGGAGACATGTCGGACCTTATGGGTTCAACCTAATGAAAAAGGAAATGAAGACACATGTTTATTACACCATGATATTAAAATAAACTAATATACTTTGTTAATATCTCAGAAAAGATCTTAATGTTTTGGATGGACTGTAGGCTCGTAGGAACATACAAATTGACAGATAGAAATAGAATATCCAAAACCATGCAGGATATCTCACTTACCACCCATTTAGATTATGTTGCCATTTGGAAAGAATGTGAAGGGGAAAAGAATAGTAACCGATTAAGATGTATAGGCGGACTGATATGTTTTATAGCTACAGGCTGATAACCTCACGTCTATGAACACTGTTATTCTCAACATGGAAACAAATGTGCTGTTACCTTTATTACCATTACCATTTAGCACAGCACACAGATAGCCAAACCCTTGGAAAGGTGTGCTGTGAACCCTCTGTTGTACACCTAATTTTGATTAATAAGGGTCATATTCGTATGCATTCAATATGTGGCTTATATGTTCTCCTTTTCTCCTTTTGCCACATCGGTCAAGAAGCAAGGAAGCAAGCCCTTTGATAGACAGTTCGCCACTACAGATCTCCTCTGAGAGCAGATGCAACCTTTTGGTTCTTGCATCTGTTAACAGCTCAGAAGCTTAAGATCTAATGGAGTCTCTTTTGATGACATTAAACCTTACAGACATTGTCCTTTAGGAAAAGGGAGTTACTGGATGAACATTCAAAGCAAACCTTTAATGATCAATCATAATTAAACTCAGTCTTTATCTAAGTTTCAGGGCTGTATGTACAGTAATGTAATTCTATAATAATGCATTACCTTAAAAGCAAAGATCAGACACCAGAAAAATATAATCTTGAACATCTCAAAGGTTACAAATTGCCATGAAACATCATATCTACTTTCATAGGTTATTATTTATTAGTGCCTACTGCTTGTACCAGAGTA
This sequence comes from Anoplopoma fimbria, assembly GCF_027596085.1. Classification (NCBI taxonomy): domain Eukaryota; kingdom Metazoa; phylum Chordata; class Actinopteri; order Perciformes; family Anoplopomatidae; genus Anoplopoma; species Anoplopoma fimbria. The sequence continues at coordinate 11,246,182 of NC_072450.1, forward strand.
AAAAGTTTTACTTTACCATCAATGAAGTCGTCCGGCCTCTTGCGTCTCTCGTACACAACGATGATGACTACTAGGATGATAATTTCTGCGAGCACACCCAGGAAAGGCCAAAGCGGTGCGAGGTGGCTGCGCACCCGAAGTATAGTGGTCTCAGCAGTGTTTCCAATCACGTTAGTAGCATTGCATTGGTATACTCCAGGGTCGCTCTTTATATCCAGGTTCAGTATGTTGAGCTCCGTGTAGTTGTCTCTGATAGTGATGATGAAACGTCCGGTGGAGTTGTCAATGTCCTGGAACAAAAAGACCATTTCTCAAAGTTGATTAAATAGAAAATGTTAAAAAAAAAGCTTAATTTTGGAGAAGATATGTAGCATGCTCTCTATTGTGTCTACCTATTGTACATAAATATCTGTCTGTCTGTGTCTCTCTCTGTCTCCCATTTTTTATATATACATAAATATATATATATCTATATGCAGTATATGCAGTATATATATATATATACTGCATATAGACAGTAGGCCTACATGTATCATTTATATAAATGTACACATACCTTGTAGGTTGTTCCGTCCATTTTACACCATGTCCAGGTGGGGTGCGGGTAACCAGCAGACTTGCAGTAAAGCGTTGCATTTTCCCCCTCGTTCTTATTTTCACTTCGCTTGTGACCAGTGATATCAGGTTTTGCTGGAAAGGTAAAATAAATAAATAAAATGGATCATTAGCTGAGTTGGCAGAAGCAAGACGTTCAAAGGCATGTTTTAACTCCGACCAGATGGCATGAATAAGGAAAGCATGAATGGCTGTTCTGGCTATGGTAATAATTTGTGTTATTCAGATGTCTTTTCAAGAGAAGTGTAATTAAGAGTCTCTACAACAATATTGTAGCGGCTAATTTTCCTTTGCTTCAAGCTATTGCAGTCATGAAGAAGCGTAGGTAGTGGGCTCTTTTCAGTTATTTGCAAAAATCATATATATCCCATTGCTTTATTTAGTTTAAATCGTGTAATTACTTCTTATGTACTTCTCAGTATCTCAGAGGTTCCTGAATTTGTGTTGTACCATGTTCATATTTTCAAGGTTATCCTCTTTCCCACTTGACTCAACAATTAACTCATAAATATATATTTTTCATCATTATTCTTTCCCTAAAATAACAAGCTAATACATGATATATGGGTATTGGGCATGTATTTTAAAGTAAATGGTTCTACAATGTACTTGCTAATATTGTTTTTAACACCAAATCATTTTAGCACATACTGTAGCATTTTTTATATTCTTGTTATTAGTGTATAAAGCTCTCATGAGCCTTTGACATAGGCGTCCAGTCACAACCTCAAACCTTTGTTTAGTGGCAGAGACTAGTTTTATTAATAGTTGAGACCTCATAAGCTTAAGAGCGGACATCCCAGAAAAAAACATTGTTGTTCATGCACTGGTAAAATTTGAGTCTTTGGGCAACTTTGCTTCTTCTTTTCAGTCGAGTGGAAATAAATATTTTAAATACGCATTTAGGTGTTTATTTTACTACTTTGTCTATTTGCATCTGTAGATTTATCCTAAATTCACCAGTTGTGAGCATTGGAATTGTATCATTTGCATGTTTAAACATAAAATTACAGAAAACTTGTAATGCTAAAATGAATTGTCTAAATGTAATTAATCAACTGGGGAAGTTTCCTGGTGAAAATCACCTGGGGTGTCTCCCCTTAAAATATAGACAAAATAAACCCAACAAAACCCATTATGACTTTTAAGTGCATCAGAAAGACAGATGAAAGAAACCCTATTTGTGAACCCCATTGAGTCCAGTAGCACAGAGGCTAGCACAGGAATAGGGTTGGACTAAAATTCTTAATAAAAAAAAGGATAATCTTGAGTGTGCAGTTATTGTGTGAGCACATATACCCTATCCACAAAACCGAGGCAATGGAGACTATCACTCTGGTCGAGATAAAAGCATTTCAATACAATTCATAATGAGGTCAGGGAAGAGGGGGAGCAGTATGATATGAGTGTTTCCAGATGTTCCCTTTCAGACTAATTCCACTATGAATTCGACAAAAGAGATTTTGAGCTAAAGAAAAACAGTGAAAATTGGCTCTGATTATTGAATAAACTGATAATAAAAATACAAAGGTTGTAAATTTAATAAATGCTGGCATATGTCATAAAAGACTGCAACAGATGCCAAGTCAAAGTGATCCATCAATAGAACACAGTGTTTCCCAAAGGTGAGACACAGACTCTACGGTTAACTGTTCCTGCTTTTCCCACTAATCCTCAAAATTACAATAATTCCTTCCATGCAATTAAGCAAGATAAGACAGAGGCCTGGAGTGAGCATTTTTCAGCTGTGCATGGATAATGGAGCAGGAGGGGTCTGAGCTCTTTGGTGACATCATCCATGCACAGCTGAAAAATGGTGCACACGTGCACCCTGAGCAGGGGAGTGGCCAAGCTCATTTGTGCCGTATCCTGACTATTATTACCTCCATCTCACACTGCTGACTACAATTCGTTGATTATTAATCTGCGTGCGTTAGACAGAAGTAAAGTGACGTATGAATGTGAGAAGGATGTGTGAGGAGGAGCAAGGTCAAAGCTGTCAACAATAATAGAAAACAATGGATTAAGATGACAGCAGATGCTCCAATCAAATCCTTCTTTTTGTATTTAATGTTTAAGTGGCGAAATGTTTTGATTTCAAGGATTTAAGTAAAATTGTATAAACTTGGACAATCAATATTTGTTTTCTGGAGGAAAATGTGAATTAGTCGGCAAAAAAAAATGCTTAACATTTACCAAACTTTAAGAAATACTAAGGTACCAAATATGTATCCGTGGTAAGCTTAGTATCACAGACAATAAACTCCACTGCTGCCACAGAGATGGCTGGGACAGGATTCAGAGCCTTAATCCTACAACATCACAGAACCCTCCATCTGTTGCCTCTGAGCTGAGTCCTGCAAGGATGATCGTGCCAAGGACACTGTAGGCGAGGGATCTCAGTGAACTGCTGCCAGAAGCGCAGTGCAAAGCTGGCTAGCATAGCAGTGGGCTTGCTACCTGGGTCACAAAAGATCTCAAACACCTCTAGAAAATCACAAGAGTATTTAAGAACTGAAGAAAACATTTAGTTTGGATCCAGCAGCATCCTGCTCCAAACTCCTATTAGGTTATTTGAATATGTTTTTACACATCGATGGCCTATTTTAAAGGGCATGCATCATCAGTTTAGTTAAGAAACTGACTTTTTCTCCATGCGACGGACATCAAGTCAGAGGCCTACTGCTCAGTGATGGCTAGGACACTTCAGTTTGAATGCTGATGAGTCCCATCATCTCACAATCCAGTGAAAGCAGAACACACACGGTCATCACCCATGTTATGCAATCAGGCAGCGCTTGAAGACAGCCGCCGAATAAGAGGCAGGGCATGCTCAGTATGCACCGTAGCCATGCCACGGCAAATTGGCTTAAGCGCTACACACAGGCAAGCTTGTCTTGAACAGGGTTTCACTTGCCCTTTCTCAGAGAAGATTCCTTATTCAAGATGTTGGCTTTGCTGTCAGCTTGAATGAAACCAACACAGTAGTTCCTCGGTTAGGTTTTTGTTTTATACATAGACTGTCCTAGTTACCTTTCTCTACTTTTACTCCCATAATGAGTTCTGTTAAATACAAAAGTAATTCGCAAACCTCAAACCAGTTTAATTCAGTGTTCATAAGTGTGTGCATATGCAGTGCCTGTCCACTTTGCTATGCTGTTGTCTCAGTGAAAGCCAAGAGTTACAACAGCCTCGGGATTGCTCCGTGTCATCACCAATGCACAGGATGAATTCAAACATCTTTGTCATCATGAACAGTCTTCACACGGATTTGGATGGTTAACATTTGTAGGGCACCGTTATCTCTCCATCTCTCAGTAGAAAACCACAGATAAATCTAAAGTCAGGGCTTTTTCAGAATTTGAATACATCCTGCAGTAAATCGATTGTCAGACACTGGCATTTTTCGTGATATTTGTGTCAAAGGTTGTGTCTTAAAATGTCACAGAGAAATCTTACCTTTTACTTCAATTGTAGCATTTGCGTTCGGTGCCATGGCAAATGTGTAAACGCACATGTATTCCCCAGAGACGTCTGCCCGTGCTTTAACGATTCTACAACAAAATAACACATAACTTTAATTTACCACTCACTCACACAGTAAGTAGTCAGGTTAATTAAAGCAACTAATTTCAGTTTAACTATAGTAATTAGTTTGCAATAAAGCAGTGAACACTTGAGGGGCCTACAAAGATATGTGAGACAAAATGCTGGCATATGAAACAGCAGCTCTGGATTCCACAGAAAGGGCACCACAGGCATTTTAGCTGTAATCCTCAGAGAATCACTGATGTAATGTGACAAGGAAGTGACCAATTGGTCTAATCTTGTAGCTAGGGAGAGTCTGGTATGTCTATGGGGGCGACAGTAGCTTTTTGCTCCAGTGATTATATTGTGTGACAGCAGGAATTACCAACTAGTTGCTATTAAGTGCATAGGTATGGATCAATATTTGGCTTAAGGCAGTGATATGCTGCATTTTATTTTTAAATCAAATAGGTGACAAAGCCTGGAGATACCTAAACATTGAAATCAAGCCATAGAGGCCTGGAGATATTTAAACTTTTCATGATAAAGAACCCAACCCTCTAGCAAAGCACTTTCAATAAAACATTAGAATATGTGTTTATTTATTGCCTCAGTAACCGCGTGAAGATGAAATGCGTATATACTAACACTGATGAGTAATTGTCTCTCCCATGTGTATGGAAACCGTTTAAGACATGCACATTGGCTACTTATTGTATGTGGTCAGACCCATTAACGAGCAAATACTGACAGCTATCCTAGCAGAAAAACAAAACCAAGTCACTATTTCTGAATTGTGATTCCATGATCCATTTCTGCCTTTTTCTCAGTGGGCTTTCCAACATTTCTCCAGACCCCACTGTTTGAGATCTAGATGTGACAATGCCATATTACTTTCGCATTGTATTTTTCTTTGCTTGTATTGACACTTCTTTTCACATGAAACATTTAGATACATATTTGTACATTATCTTATCATTCCATTGCTGGTAGCACCTACTGTCCACAATTGCCTCTGTCCCAAAACAAGTCCTACTTACTTACTACTAGAGGCACAAAGCGGTTAGTCACCTGTATACTGTGTTGTTCAGCTCTGTCCGCGTGTTTGAGATTTCCTGTCCGTTCTTCATCCAGAAGCTCTCCTTGTGGGGCGTGTGGGCAGTCGTGAGGTTGCACTGCAGGGTGACTCTAGGGGTGTCCGCTGTCAGGATGGTCTGATCAGAGGCATTGATCTTTGGTTCTGGAAGACAGACACAGTCAAACCTTATCACAGAAGTGGGGCTCAACATAGTTTCAATGCTTCCTCCCGTGATGTAGTAGCTGTAGGCCGTATGCTGTTTTTATATGATCTGCGTAGGAGGGTGTCTATGTAGTGAAGACAAAAGTGCACACAACAAATAAACAAAAGACATAATGCGTACATGAAACAGCTGTAAAGCTTTGTATCAACCATTTATCTTTAGAGTAAATTAATATAACAGTTTCAAGGGAAATTAAAGAGAAGAAATGAATAAATAGGTCCCGCTATACACTTTTTTTGCACGTTTACATGCGTGCACACAAAAACAGAGTTATCAGATCAGGACAATAGTTTGATTTAACTGAATTTGATCAGATTTACTGGGAAATTTGAGTTGGTATGTGCTCATTATTATCAGTTTAGACAACTTAATAGTGTATCACAATATCTCGATTTAATGATTCCATTGAAAGATGATAAATTATCTACATGAAATACCCACCAGCCCTTAATCAAATATTAATTTGAGTGATCTCAGACCTATATCTTTTTGAAAGCACTGCACTGATAGATGATTTTCTGAATCCTCTTAATGTACAATCACAAAGTCAGATGGCAGATATACTGCAGCTCATAACTGTGGTCATTTTAATGTTTCATTTTAACAGAGGAAACTGGATGGGCTCTCCTAGATGGCTCACCGTTAGCTTGCATGTAAATGTCATCAGAATATAGGGGAAATAAAAAAGCCATGCACTTGGAGATCTGAGCTGAAGATTTATACACTGAATAGTTATTTTAAGGACATTTTGCATTACGGCTGAATGACTACATACAGTACATTACTTCACCCTCTGAATTGCTAAGCACACTGGTTGCTACACAATACCAGGGTCCATTTCTCAAAGACGTTCAGGGAAGCAGGAGGTGTCATCTGAGAGTGAGGCGCCCTTTGCTCTGCCCTGAGTAGTGAGCAGGAAGCCTCCTCCGCTCTGCCCCTCCTCCTCCTCCTCCTCCTCCTCCAGGGCGGGCCAACCATGGCAACGATGGAGCCCCCGAGGGGAGGAGCAGAGAGGAGAAGCATCATAATCCTACTACTGGCTGCTGCTGCTGCAAGGCCACGCTAGCAAGGCAAAGGGCAGGAGAGGGTAAAAGAAGGGCTACCGAGACCTGCAAGTGTCTTCTATTAGCATTCAGGGCACCTTCTTTTTGCAATTCTGTATAGTCAATAGCTATAGGGATATCTCCTCCCTCCCCCCTTACATCTCTCTCTCTCCCCGCACCGAGCAAAACCACATATACTATTTATAGTATCTTTGAGACATGCATACACACACAACATGAGGTACATAAATTAACATTTAGCAAACACGGCACAGTGGTCCACAGGCAATTTCCCCAGAAGGTCGTTTGTAGGACACCTTGTCAGATCTTAAAATGTGGTAAGTGTTGGATAATGTATCGCCATATCAGAATGTAACAAAACACAATATGTTGCACCAAATGAGTCAAGATGTAGTGAACCCTGATCACCTTTCTTCTTGTTGGTACTTTGATACAGTGCTGCATTAAGATCAATATTGTATCCAATTAACTGAGAGATTGATAAATAGATTTGATTGAATATAAAGTAGGGCCTCATTCTCTGTTACATTTTGCAAAGATGTATTAAATCTATTAAACTGAATAGCTGAGACATAGAAACCAACTTGGCAAGGTCTATATTTAGGGGAGTATTACATCATTGTAAATGACAAAGCTACAATGCAATGGCCAAATCACTACAATGCAAAAGATGTACCGCCACAGAGATGTCCCAGTAACTGTTATAGTGGGCCTCCTGAGCACGTGTTTGAGCTAAATGGTTTGAACCACTCATTTGTCATAAGGATATGCAATTTTCAATAAATTATTTTATTTAATTTACAACATTTGTGTTACTTTTCAATACAATCAGTAGAACTTCACATATCATTATGGCTGTTTTAAAAAGCAAAGTCTAACAAAAACTGTCAAATAGCTAGTTAATAGTTAAGATGATGAACGATACAAAATCTGCGTGTATGTACTTGAGTATCAAACACTCACTCTTTGCAGGCTTTAAAGGTGTTTGAAAATGTTTGAGATTTACAGAGAAACCAGCTGTGTTCAGCCTGAATTCATGTGGGCCACAGTGAATTCCAAATGTGAAAAGCTTTTCATGCTGGAAAAAAAAAGGAAAATAATCCACAGAAACCTCAAAAAATACTCCTGCATCATAATCTACTCCTCTGATGTCTCTTTGTATGATCAGTTACATTCCAAACAGGAATTTCACCAAAATGCAGCTTAATGAACTACTTTAATGGAAACTTCAGAGTTTCAAGAAGGGTGATGAAAAGGCAGTGCGATACTGAAGCACTGTATTTAGCCATATTATGGTGTAACGTTACCAACAATGATGCAAGAGTGGTCAGAGAAGTTTCCACAGACGTTTTGAAAACTGGCCACCATTGGAATCCGTTGTGTTTGACATGAATAAAAGCTGACTACAGCTGATGATTTTTGGGGGCGATATGCTTATTTGCTTTCTTGCTAGCTAGATGAGAACAACAATCCTCATTACAACATTAAAATTCCATTAAAAATCCTAATGCAAAAAAAAAAAGTGATTAAAGAAATTTGTAATGGGAATGAATTACTACATAATTATACTAATTCTGGGTGTATTGATTAAGAGTGATTCACATTCACAAACTAAATAAAACAAAAGGCAAAAACAAAGACAATCAGACTTTACCATGTTTCCCAAGCTACAAACAATAAATTCATATCATAGAGCTATTGTGTATAGCCTGTTATTAACATGTAATAATGATGATAATACATGCACATGTGACATTTACTCCTCAGTAATGACAGAATATATTTAGTGAGGACTTGACTTGCCAGTTTGATAAGTTACGTTGTGGCAGGAAAGTAGTAAACAAGTAAATGTGAAAAGTTAACAGCTGGTGTCCTTTTCATTTTGCATTTTCTTAATCCATTGTTATCAGTATTGCTGTGCTACTACTGGTTTTATACATTTATTGGTTTTATAATGGTTTTATACATTTTATGTATAAGAATGTTACTCTGTTGCTGTTCTTTCTATCTTACCATGTTTCTATATTATTATTTCTCTCTACCGTTTATTTTCACAGTATTGTTGTATTTTCATTGTATTGTTAAGCACCTTGTATTGCAATTTTGCACGAAAGGCGCTATATAAATAAAATTTGATTTGATTTGTACATTTTATAATAGTTTAAACTGCATCGGGTCCTACACCTTATCAAAAAGTGCTCACACAGAAATCAAAATTTTGTCAGTGCAATCAGAAGATCCAGCAAGGATCAAACTCCTCTGAGCTTCTCAGAGAGCTTAACTATGACTAACAACATTCCACATATTCCTGTGCTCCAGTGGGCAGAGTACTGAAGCATGTACAGATTAGGAAGATCCAGTAGAAATTCAGTTTGTTTGAATGTTTGTGTGCATATAGAGCACAGGGTTAAAGTATATAATGTCATTACTGATTCACAGTCACACACTTAATGGCTGAGAAGGCACAAGGTTACACAGCGCTCTCGGCCTCATCTGAACGATAAATGAGACACTCAAGGCCCTCACGTGGTCCGATCCTTTATTGGATTACCACACACAAATTATTTGAAAGCCGAAAATGTTTGCTTTTATCAGGAATGAGTTGACAGCGGGAATCACTGTTTTATACCTTAACGGATCCCTCCTTGTGTCTTCTTACAGTCCCATTTACACTGTGCCCAGAGTAAGAAAAAGCCAAATCAAAAGCACCATTACTTCAAAGCACCACTAGGTTGTCACTGCATTTAGCAGGCAGGGCTTTGAAGTAAATAAAAAACAATCCATGTAACGCTAAGAGACACAACATAATGTTAAGAGAATAAGTATCACAAATAAATCCAGGAACAGGAAATGGGTGAAATTAATATTACAAAATACTCAATTAAGGGAAAAAAGGGAGTTTACTGAATTCAGTAGAGAACATAAATATTTCCCCCCCCCAAAAAAACAACTTAACAAGACAAAACACAAAAGGCAGCCACTCGCATAAGGGATTTGGACTATTTGATTTTTTTCTACTAACACTATTTTTGTCTAGCCAGTGACCGCTGTGTTGATAGTGGGCTCTTGAGAGTTTTTTTTTACTGTCTGGAGTGGTTGGCACAGGGAATTAGAAGTTTGTTCATCATCTAGGTACTACAAGGCATAGAACACTCACTCTGTAGCACCAAAATGGTGGCCTGGGCGCGGATCCAGGTGATGGCAGGGTTTTGTCGGAGGTCATTGCGCTTGGGGTCGTTGCTGGCCCGACACTCATAGGTCCCAGAGTCCTCCAGCGTGAGACGCGTGATGCCGAGCACACTGACTCCATTGGCGCCGTAGGCTGTGTTGATGGACACCCGGCGCTTACGGGCTCCATCCCACAGCTGCTTGAAGGAGTCAGCTCGGTTGATCTCAGCATACCACCACTGGATCTCCGGAGTGGGGTTGCCGACCACGTCGCAGTACAGCTCGAAGGTGTCCCCCGTAAGCTTAGTCTCAGACATTGGCGACTTCACAAAGCCAGCTGGAGAGGGAAAAGTGTATCGGGATGGCAGGGAAGGAAAGGGTAGAAGTAGGAAGGTGCAGAAAGGGATGGAGAAGGAAATCAAATAGTATCAGAGTACATACGAACAAAAGCGTTGATGTTTAGAGCCAAATTAAAAAGAAGCAAGCATCAAATCAGCGATAGAACGAAAAAGTGAAGGCTAATGATCAGCAGCACGTTCAACGTCTGGGTTCCTTGGCCCACTAAAGTCATAGTCACTCAGTCCAAAAGTCCATGCCAGCAAGTCGTGCTGGTTTCTTTTTCTTTTCTCTTTTCTTCTTTCTCTCTCACATTTAACCTTATCAGGATGAGCGCAACAAGATTTTTGAATTTGAATTTGAATTGTACCTTTCATTTGCTTATGCTTGAGCAAACAGTGTAAACATATGAAACAGTACATTGAATGCAGTACATCTAAAGCACACCTTACCTTTAAATTCCACAAAACATTCTATTTGCGCATTCTCACTGAGTTTAATCGGTCGCCTTAAAGGTTTGTTTATCAGACAGCCTTGTCAAGTAGGTGACCAATCACTCAAGACCTTTCTACACTCCCTGTGTGGCAACAATCAGTGGCACCACTCCTACTTGACCCCATTGACATGAAAACTTCTGAAAAGTGTTCCACACATTTGTCAGTGCAGAATAAAAAACGCTGCATAGAAAATCACATGATTAGTCAACATCATTGGCTTGGAAAATGTTCCCCCTTGAGCTAAAGTTTCACTGACACCACTGTGTCACAGGAAAAATGGTCACTTATGAGTTATTACACCTGCTGAAATTAAAACATCTACAATTATGTGTATTCCTGGGTAAAGTGAGCATTGTCAGTCGTAAAACTATCAGGTTATTGGCTCCACCAAAGATGTTAGTACGTTTGTCAGTTAGAAGGATACCCCGTCAATTAAATCTTGAGAGTTTGGCCACAGGCAAATGGGACTATTTTATTTATTTTTGGTTGGGGAAATACCATAACACAACCATTAACAAAGCAATTTTTATGTAAAAATTATATTTCACCAGTCCTGCAAATTTGTCTCAATCTTCACTACATTTGGTAAATAATGTGTTATATATACGCTTGTATGAGTTTGTTTGAATTTTTTTATAAATCTTTTAATATGCCACAACAGTGTCCCATAATCCATCAATCCATTTTCTACACCCGCTTGTCCTGTTCAGGGTCACTGGAGTGCTGGAGTCTATCCCAGCAGCACACATGGGTAGGTAGGGTATACCCTGGACATGTCGCCAGTCTGTCACGGGGCTAATGCATTCGGACGGACAAACACATTCACACTCGTATTCACTCCCACAGGCAATTTAGAGTCACCGGTTCACATAACATGCATGTCATTGGATTGTGGGAGGAAGACAGATTTCCAGGAGGAAACCCATGAAATTATTTTCTATGGTATTCTAGCATGTTAAATGACCCTGTTTTTTCTTTTGTTTTTTTTAACATTCTGAAGGAAAATGCTCATATCAGATTTAAAGGTCTCCATTCTGTGTCATACACATGTTTTAATTGCCTATTGCAATCACATATACAAATGTCATTCTCATGGTTTATCTTTGTTTCTCAGAGCTTGAAATGCCTATTAAAAGTAAATCACAAAAATTGTCACAAATAGATGTAACTGTATGAATAAACCTAATCTCTTCATCCATATCAGCTCTTGCTGGTTACGCCAGAAATTAGGTCAGCCAGCTCTGATTTTGGATAAGCTGGACTTTAAGAGCATGTTTTAAAAATTCACAAATGGTCACAGTGGAAAAGAAGAGTAAGGATAGAATCAAACAGAGCTGACTTTACCTTTTAAAGCTAAATTGACACCATACAAGTAAAACATTGGAACCTGAATATTCACTCATTTCCCCATTACATCACGCCTCTGGGTGTTGTACAAGCAGCCCCCATTTTTTCTTACCACCTAACTGCCTTGCAGAGCAGGAAAGACATTTCAAATATGAAATGCAGTGGAATTAAAGAGAAAACAGGATCCATAAGCATTATTACCACAACTGTGAGTGTACAATGCTGTGCCTGTGCCTGATTCATGACCCCGTTTCACATCACTAGTTAGCCCAACAATACACTGTCAGCCTTAATGAACCTCATCTAATGACAGATCACCTGGACCAGAGACACTGTTCTCTGCCGCCCCTGCAGCCTGGCAGCTGTAAACCACACGTGCTTAAATAAAAAAATAAAAAAAAGACATTGCCTTAACTCTGCGCTGCATTGTTGTAGAGGAAATGGGAACAAAGAGCCTGTGGTCTCTCGAGTGTTAGACTGTGTGTTGCGTCTAAATACAACAGCTTAGAGGCCCTCCCAGATCTGTCTGCCCTGCTTAAAGTAATGCATCATAAGCACATGAACAGATAAGCCTGTGCAAGCCTGATGAAGGAGTGTAATCAACTACATCCAGCTCTCCCACACAACGAAGCCAGTTACATTTCATTTCAATAAAATAAGATAAATACCAATCAGAGAGTTTACAGCTAATCGTTTTCTGTGCACTGGACTCAAAAAGGCTGTCAAAGTACAGCCAAATTATTTCACATACTTAACAATACAAGGATTTTATTAAGTGCCATGGAGACAAGTCTGTTGATTAACACCAGTTTGTCACTTACATGATAATGAATTACATGATAAGAAAGAAAGAGAGGATCATTTAACAAATTAATCAAATAATAAATGCAGTATTCCTGCTAGGAGATATGTCTGAGGATATTTGGTGCTTATAACGTGGGTTTTTGAGCGTGATGCCTAGAGATATGCAGAGTAATTAGCATTTGTTTCTTTTCTCTGGAAACATCTGGGCCCATCAAGCTCACCCCATAATCCCAGAGGGTGAATCCAAGCCTATCCGCCTACACTGTTAAAGCAATATTTCAGTTTGACAGAACATTTACTATGGCATTCTTTACAATGATTATGGGTATGACAGTAAACTGGCTCGGCACGTGGCACAGATAACTAATGTCAGCCACGAATAAGTGCTCATAACCACAGTATAGTAGCTGCTTTTGAAAAAGTAATGAATGTCCTCCAAATTAAATCAGAAAAAGGAACAGATGACTTCATTTAAATTCAGGCTGAGGGAGGCTGTGTGGAGAAATACCCACAGAACAAACTACAGACGACACTCGGCCAATGAGCAGACAAATTTTGGTGTTGTTTAAACAAGGAGCTTACACTGGCAGTGAAAACAAAACACTAAGCAGCCAGCCGGTACTCATTCATTTCAAAGGCGTGCTAGAAGATAAAATAGTGTCAAAGAGAGAAGCAATGGATGGTGGTCAGATCTCAGCAACTTGGTGACAGAAGACAGGCAGGCGGAGTTCATCTTTATGTATTGCATCATCTTGTGTTATGATGAGAACACTTTCTCTGTTGTATGGTGTATTTATATGTATAGTATGCACATCTTTCTGTTTATTTACTGTACATGGAAATCAGAAAATGTTTTTTGGGCTGCAACAGACAGCAAATCTTTATTATCAATTCATCTGTGGATTCTATTTTCAATAAATCAAAGTATTTTTTTGTTTTCCAAAATGTCAGTAAACTGTAAAAAAAAAAAAAAAAAAAAGCCCTTTAATATTTCACAGGTCCTAAGATAATGTCTTCAAATTTATATTTCTGTCCGACCGACAGTCTAAACTCAAAGATGTTTAACCAAAAATAAAACTGGGATGCAGTAATTTACCTACTTTACTTATTATAAGTGTGTTTCCATGCATTTTACAACAATTTAACAGTACTCGGTGTGGTTTGTGTTGTTCCTTAAAATGCACAGTTAAGGACAGCATTGCCTGCAAGCAACAGCTGCACGGCTGGATGCTAGACACTTTGTGAACATGCGCAACATGACAAAGCCACTGCACAATTAATGTACATTTGTATGTGCAAATTAAAACAGCAGACAACAAGCTCTAACACATAGTTTGAAAGAGGGAAATAATTAAACAACAAAGTAAGGTAATGCCGGTAAATGAGTTCCCATCATCTACTAAAGACATATCAACTAAAAGCTTATGCCATTTGCTCAGTTGCTCAAGGTGGCTTATTGCTATTTTTTGCGGAGCTAACATGGGGATGTTCTGTTTTAGCTGATCCTTCCCAGTGGCTGCTGTGGTTGTTGTGTATTGTAATGTTACATGTTAAACTATACGTGTGCAAGACCAAAATAATGCTTGGACCAGTACACAAATGAATACACATCAAACTATTAGCAGACCTTGCTGTGGTGGGGGTTTCTCTCCGGCCAGTCTCACAGAGTAAAATCAAGGGGAGTTACATCACTAAATGTAGCATTCTCAAAAGAATATTAGAGACATGGTGTTTTTCTCTTTTTGAAATTCACAATAAGGCTAACGTCTAGAATTAAATGTGTGCAGAGGTGTGGTTGCTATGGTGGCTGGTATGCAATCCAGGGAGGTCAAACATTTCATGATTCAACACAAAATAATGAAATCCCTCGCAGTGCCATGTCTGACTTTACTCCCTCATAACATGGGCATGATTTAATCCCAAAATAACCTGCAGTTTTCTGTGACAAGCTCTGTCTTAGGCTGTGTAGAAGTCACAGTCATTACAGCCTACATACTCCACCGATGTAGGTAGAGAGGAAAGCTCCCCTGAGGACTGACAGCCAGCCACACACCACCGCCATGCAGCCTGTGAGTGAGTCAGCTACCATCCTACAACCAGAGAAAGCAGCAAGTAGGAAACCCCCTAGGGTCACTGAGCTGGTTTTGTGCTAGCAGGCAGTTGGTGTATGTTTGGGTGGGGGTGCATCTTTGTTGTACCTGCATGGTACTGTGACAGATATGTGCATGACACAGTAGGTCATGTCTGACAATCGTTTATACTTTAATATCTTTAACTCACTGTTGTGAGATGAAATAATTGGTAGCATTTGTGGTATTTGTTACAATATTATACACATTATTACAAGTTGCACAAACTCATGTGTGCCCCTGTTAGTCAAGTTTTTACTCAAACATATTCAAACAACAAATGACAGATTTTCGTGGAATTTAAAGGCCGCCCATATCCACACAGGTGTTTTGGTTGTGTCAAGGTCACCAGTGAACAAATACCTAAAACAATCAGAAAAGTACAACTAACCCAGATTGACTTAACACAAGTACCGTTGTATACATAAAACCACCAACGGGTAAGATTTATCTGCTGTTAGAATGCATCGATTTTCCCAATCAACTACGAGACACAAGTACTACACATTATTGCCAGCCATTTATGTCAATTATACAATACTTAAACTGAGTTTTAGAGGCATTTCCTACTTAAGCTAAATTACACTTCTGTCCACTGAGACTGGTACATACTTATATTAACCCTTTCATGCATAGAGGTCACTACAGTGGAAAGCTATTTTCTTGTATATGCATGGGTTTTGATGGCATAGTTGCACATCAGCCACTACAGTGAGTGCTATTGTAGTGGCTGATGTGCAACTATGCCATCAAAACCCATGCATATACAAGAAAACAACATTTGAATAGCTGTCCACTGTAGTGACCTCTATGCATGAAAGGGTTAAATGGTTGCTGTTTGGAAACTGAAACATATACTTTCAGTTCCAAATTGCATACTTTTTCTTTTTACCTTTAGTACATACTGCAGCTGACCTTACAAATTACAAACCATTGCATGCAGTATGCATTCAATTGGGACATACTACTTCATCATAACATTGCACCTTGAACTTTGACACTCTTGCTCATATATCTAATGTGCAGAGGACTGTGACTGAAGAGTGGTGGCTTGCACACTGCAAAATGCAAATGGATGCAGGAGGATATCCAGTTATTTATGGCAACTGTATTTGATATAGTATTTATTGGTACATTCTAAATCTTTATTGGCAAACTAAACAGTACAAAACTAAATGACCAAAATCACTTGATGAATAAATTGTTCTAATGTTTACTATGATGAAGTATGTGTCTGTATTCGCTAAAATGAATGTAAACCAATGTATGCATGGACAGTAGGTAATTGCTACAGCAGCAGCAGTAATGTGCAGTACATGTCATAGTTTTTGTTTAAGAAACCGTTAGTCCTATAAGGCCATTTTCTGTCCCTACATTCAAATGCAGTGATTTCAACATTGGCATGCTATACAGGAAAAATGCTATTGAATGTGTAGAAGTCATGTGTAGAGGAAAAAATGATCATTTAATGTATAACCTTTGTATTAAGTGTGAACTATACTTGAACCTCTGGTGAATGGCTCCCTTTAAGAACTGTCTTTCTTAATACAATGCCTGTATACCACACTGACGTGCTAAATGATGGAAAGTTGAAATATAGCCTAGCCTGCACAGTAACCTTTTCTTGTGTGTCTGAGACAAGAGTGTGCCTTCATTTGGGAAATTCCCTGTTCTTTACTGTGATGTCTCTTTGTTCTATATTAAGTATGTCTATCCATTCATTGAATGTAACTATTGACTCTTTGTTCTAGTGCATATAAAGACCCTGGTGAAGATGCACTCAGGGCCGATTCCTCGGCAGTCGCTGACTGTCACTTTGTTGGTTTCGGTCCTTTTGCGCAAAAGCTTATAAATATACAAAGATAAATTTCTCTTTGTTCGTCTCCCTTATTCGGTCAACTTCCACCACATCACGTAATAGAAAGTTTACTTCAAAATTGTCAAAGCTTCAAATACACTTGGAATATACACTTTGAAGGTTTGATATGGGGTGCACAGCTAAACTTGTGTCAGAGAGGCTGTGATGATGTAAAGCCTTGAACACACTGATGTCAGTGTAGTTATAGCTTTCCTCCCTGACTTTACCACACCACTGAAATACAGCGTATACCTTGTTTGATGTCACTGCATTGGAGCAACGTGACAAAATATTGCCATTACTTGCAAAGCTGAATTTCAAGAAAAAGTAGGCGTTTGGCCGACCTTCTCCATTTTGCTGGTAATACTTCAGTCTGTCATTCAGATCACAAAAAGAGAGGCAACAGTTTAATGAGATTTAAATCCCTATAACCCCTGTGCTGAGTAGAAATGCTCTAATCCCATCCTCTAATCACAACCAGCGAGCACTACCTATTTCTCTTTCAGAGGTCAAAACAAGGGAATTCAAATGATTTGATGTTAAACCCAAGAAGTGCGGAGACAGGTGCGTCACTAATTCTCATCAAAGAAATAACAAAATAATTCTAAAATTAGAACAACCACACCTTCAGGAGAGTGTCTCCCACTACTAGTCATTCTGTTCCAGGGTGATGAATGATGCTATTCCTCAATCTCCTACATGCTTCCAAGTAGTATCATTTGTCAACTTAAATGAGCCTGGTATTCTTAACTACAGGTGAAATGAGCCTCTCAAAAAATAGCATCCTTGTGTGTGCTGGGTCTCTAGTTAAAATACTCAAGCAGATGGGAAAAATCAGCGAGGTTTAAATGGAATTAACCTCTTTGAGTAGTCTGTCTCTGAGCCGCCCTTGTGCAGCACACTTAACTACTGGCTGTTCCGGCAAAATTATGCTGTGGCTAAATTGGGGAACTTCCAGCTGTGAATGTGTGTAACTGTATGAAAGTGAAGCAAGGGGGTGTTTAAAGAAACACCATGCATGATCAGCAAAAAAACCATCCCTTTACAAATCCCTATTGAGAAAATAAGGAACACTTTGCCCACTTTAAAGTTGTGCATCTAAATACCTGCAGTGTGTTTTATAGTGTTTGATGCTGCTCCTAATCAGTGCGGTCCATATCAGATTTCACAGTGGGCAGGCGTGACTCAGTATAAGAGCTGGCTTGAGTCCTACAGCACATTTTCCAGACTTACAAATGTGCCTTTGTCCAGAGCTTAGACAGAAACATGATAATGGACAAGCTGCTGCATCATGTAGGTCTATCGATTGAATGGTATGTAGCTTTAAAATGCTTCTCTGAAAGTACAATGTTGGCCCTCAGAAGAAATAAGAGAGCCACTTATTGACAAGAAAAACTGGATATAATAATTGCAATGCATTTTCTCTACACCATGTGTTTATACTTGGTAACCCTATGAAGAAACAATCTTGCGTAATCCTGCTGTTGCGTAAGATCAATCTTAAGCAACTGCTAACAGGGAAATGAAAGAAAACAAATATAAGTAGTTCATTTTTAACATGGAATTAATATATCAGCTTGCAATGCTAAAGGTTATCTTGCCATCATCTGCGTGTTTTGATTCACACAGGCAGTGATAATGAACAACAAAGTTGGCAGCAGGAGCAGGCTACATGCTTCGTGAGGGGAACTTACATAAGACACAAAAAGCACTTCCTCAGGTCAGGCCCAGCCACCTTCTCCACAGCCTTTATTTTCTTTGCATAAAGATCACATCATCTCTCAGCTTAAATCGTTCACAGCCACCTAGCAAGCCTTTAGAAGGCTGTGCAGCTGTGCACAAGGAGGCCGTCCATTAAGAGTTAATGAATTCACTTTCACAAAAGGACCTTAAAGCCACAGTTCTCCGCGCCGTGTCTCAGTGGTAAAAATAGAAACGAGGCAGAATGGACCGTTGCTATTTACAGTCCTCCAAATATCTGTCGCAGGAAGCTGGCCACCTATAGTAGGCCTACTTTTCCCTGAACATGAGGAAATAATGACATGAAATCCCTCAGCTTCCCAGATACAGTGATTACATCTCACCGACTTATAATTATGATTATTCCCCACGCCTGAACTCTGTAAAAATCACAGGAAAATCTAGGATTGCATAAGAAGCCATGCACCTATTGACTTTAATCTGAACTGTGAGATGGAAATGAAATAGCTTTTGGATGGATGCGATGTTAGCAAATGTCAGAATATTACCAACAGTGTTAAAACACCAACTGCAGCCTGTTACTGTGATCAAACCCTGTCATGAATGCTGGGTCTTTTTACTGAAAATGAAATGCCTTTAGAATTGCTATGACTTCAGGATTTTTTACAATTCCCACGCATTCCTATATTATCCACGCATTTAGTGACAGGGTGGCACCAGTCTGTCTCCCACTGACCCTTGGCTGCATGTATGTTTTCTGTAGGGGGACCTGGGCCTCAGTGAGTGGGCACCAACACTGGGCAAAGACCACAGGAAGTGTTTGGAATGCCTTTGCTTGAGCTTTATCAAACAATGGAGGGCTTATTGGGTGTTTGATTTTCCAGATAGCAATATCAGAGAACACCTCACTGAGCGTGCACACACTTCAAGCACCTCAGAAAAAAAATTAACAAAGAAGAAAGAAAATAATTCAGGGGGATAATATTTTGTTACGTAACTGCTGTGGTATATCAGTTGGTTTGTCTCCTCACAAGATGAAGATGTAGGTTGTTTCTGAGCTTTCTTGTAGAGTGATCTGGATTTTACTTACTGCGCTTCTTTTCATTTCTGCATATTGTGTGTACAAAAACAGTACACACGGTTCCAATGTTTTACACTTAGTTTAATTGTTTAGACATAAATATTGTGGAATATTTCTCATTTCAAATATCAGAGGAATAAATCTATAAAAAGGTAGAACAGCGCTGGAGTGAGGTTTTACACAACCTTCTCATCACAATGCATGTCTTACTAAGTGTTGCATAGTGGGTTTCCGCTAACCCACAGAAAAGACAAAGTGGACATTAAGCATTACATTTTGAATTCCTTGCCTTATGTTTGTTGGAAAAGGGATTAAATCATGTCAGTGATATCAATTTGTCAACACAGGTGTCTTGACCCGTGGGGTATGGAAGCTTTTTAAATGATCTGAATACAAAAAGTGATTACTCCATTTGTATATCAAAGCGCCAACATCTTCACAGTCAGGGTTGCTCAAGGGACCCATTCAGGTTCCATTCAGGTTCTTTCAAAAATGGAGAAAAAAAAAAATTCAGATTACACTTTCATGTCATGAGTGTCTGCTGATTTGTGTGCCCCCTCTGGGTGATGTGATTCAACAGAATCCAAAGTCAGGACATGCTGTGTCAGAGGAGGGCAGGCTGGAACAACCCAACAGCATGCTACTGACATTCACCTAAACCAAACCATGCCAGTCGTATTATCATTAAAGCACAGTGAACTTTTAAAATGAAAGTCGCAAATGAACATCCTCTTTTTAACTGTCGTATCTTTCATGCGACAGTGCTGTTGAAGTGATGAGAAAGGATGCTCCGCGGACACTGTTCTTGCTGGTATAATAAAGTTTATTACAAACAAGCAACACATGTCATGACGGACGTCTAGAGCGCCCGGAGGTCTCGAGTCGAATGTGAGAGTCCTGCCTTTCGGGCTCTCACACCTACTTATATAGGGTACATGTTATTCACGTTTGGGCTGAAGTCCAGACCATGTATGGGGCTCCGTCATTCTACACATTTGCCCTTTGGACCCTGGTATCCTGCACATCTGCTTCTTATCTAAGACAAAGACACGTGGGGCCTTCGCTGTATTGTGCAAGACCTGAAAATATACCACATAACTCATTTTGTTTTTCCCTGTCTTTGAATATTTTGGAAAGGACAAACAACTGGTGCTCCAACATGATAGTCCTTTAACTAATAATGCTGTTATCTGTGTATGTGTGTAGTTTCGCAATAAGCACCGATTGAAAGGAAATGTGGTATAACAGAGAAGTAGTATTGTCAATCAAAAAGATGCACGGGCCCAAAAACTGTGATCAAGAAGGGCCTGGTATTAACAGTCAGCCTACACACACCGGGCGAGTGTTAAGCCTGTGTTGGGTGTTGATAATATGTTACTAGATCAGCAGCCATAGCAGTTAAGTCTTGCTTGACACACTCTGCTACCCAACCCCCCTTTGACTACACACACTGCACACAGGCTGCCTAAGGCTACTACAAGCATATATGTAAATATTATAAACTGATTCCAAGATTTTACAAACCTCATCTTTCTTCCAAGTAACACAACTCATTTGTATTTGTGTTCTGTTTTAAAAACACATTTGAAAATACACTCAATGTGTTTTTTTCCCCCCCTCTCCCAGACACACACCTACAGTAAAGCCTCCTTAGTCAGTTGATAGTAAAAAAAAAAAAAAAAAAAAAAAAAAAAAAAAAAAAAAAATGCCAGAACAACATCAGTTTTCTCTCTGGTTCATTAGTAAAGAGTTCTGTCAGTAATTGAATCTCATTTGTAGGCGTCTAACTCTGGCCTTATGCGTGGAACTCCAGTAGTGGCTCTAACGCAGGCATCCTCACAGTCCTCTTTAGAAACATTTAGAAGTCAAGTCGCTTTTCCCCCCTCAACGCGTTGTTTACAACGATGCCACGGTCATCACATCTGCCTCCTTACCGTTTTGAGCCGAGATGAAGGGCAGCATCAAGTTCCCCAGGAGGACCACCGCCAGCATTACTGCGCTCGGATGCATCGCCGGGGCTCGATGAGAGTACCAGGGTCCTCGGTCGGACGAATGTGGGAGGAGAGATCGTTTTCTTAATCACACGATCTAGAGAGATGGGCCCAGCATCAAAAAGAAAAAAATAATAGTCTGACGAGGATGATTTAAAGAAAAGAAGAAAAAAAAAATGTTTGCAGAAATGCTTCCCCGATTCAAAGACCTTTCGAGGACGCGCGATGGGTAAAAGGTCCGGGGACGAGGCCAGCGGCTCAGGGATGCCGATGTGCGGCCATAAGCGGTGAAGAAGCCCCCGTCGGATTGCAGAGAGGAGAGGTCTTTGGATGTCAGTGGGGGGGGGTGGGGGGGGTTGGGGGGGAGAGAGAGAGAGAGAGAGAGAGAGAGAGAGAGAGAGAGAGAGAGAGAGAGATGATCCACAGCGTAGTTCTGAAGATTCAGAGATGCGCAGAGCGATGCGCATTTACGCGCACACGGTTCGGTGATTAAAATGAAAGTAGCGCAGAAACGATTCCCCCGACGGGAGGACGTGGTGATGAATGGAGCCCAAACATTCGTCCGTGCCCAAAAAAGAAAAAAAAAAAAAAAAAAAAAAAATAGAGAGGAACAGATGCTGGTAGGACGGCTACGACAAGCTGCGCGTACCCTATGCGCTCACGACAGTGGATAGACACACACACACGCACACGCAGACACGCACACAACACGTATGTGCATGTATTGATGTTGTTTGTGAAGTCAGGCAGACAGTTATTATATCTGCCTCCTCAGCCTTCATTTCCTTTCTCACGCACATTTTTTTTATCATCCACCATTTAAACGTTTTAGTTCTTGCTCATACAGTATTTACTGGACTGTGTTATATCCTCACTCTTTTTTCAACATCTTGCAATATTAATGTCTCTATACATTTTTATCACCGGAAGACAGGTCAGATTTCCAGCATACAATGCAGGGCAAATTCTTATGTATGTATCTACAGTCTATATTTGAAAGCTCTGCATTGGAAAAAAAAAAAAAAAAAAAAAAAAAAAAAAACTTGAAATGGTTATGAAACGATCTGAAAGCAACACAGCCACAGTTTTAACATGCAGTCATATCTCTCCAAGCCGTTTTTTTCTTCACAGAGGCTAAATACTTTCTCCTGTCATGTTTTAATGTGAGGAGATTATGGCGATGCTCTTGAGCTCTCTGAGGTCATTTATAAATTATGTCATCACATCAGTGGCCTGGGTGTTCTCAAGCTGTGTGTAGCACATCCCCCTTGAAAGTTCAATATGGCCTCCTGTAATCCTCCCTATCCGTAATCTGTACTGCTACATGGGCGACCTCATGTGGCCAGTTCAGGTAATCCAAACACATTTGAATAAATCCATTTTAATAATAGCAGACATTCAATTTGGGGGGAAAAAAAGAATAATAAAAAAAGCACTTGGGCACTTGATGCATTTATTACTCGGATTTTGGTTTTATGAGACGGATTCAGTGACCTTTCTTTTGAAAAATACCGTTTTGCTTGTAACATTTCCTTCTTCTTTTTAGTTTTAGGGCCTGTAATCTTTATTCCTTTAATACCCCTTTCATCAGAGCTGTATAAGTCACTGATATATGCCTCCACCTCCATGCATGTTTGTTTTCTTGACTTTTGCAAAGGGCCAGTCCGTGCAGAACAAACTTCCCTCCACTTTACAGCCCTCCCTCCAGTTTGTCTATCGGAGACACATTTAAAATGTAACCCCACCTGAAACATCGCACAGACCAATCGGCTAGAGAAATGTCAGAGCGGTCGGCACACCCTCCTTTGTTCAAAACCAATGAGAGTGGAAGTGTGGCATTTTGCCCGAGGGGAAAACTTACCCCTGGATGCGTTAATTACGCATCACTTAGCTGTTGCCAATGTGTTCACAACGGTGGACCCTCTTCTGGGCTTTTTGCAGCGGTTGCCTTCATTTTTCGGTCAATCTAGTATGGAAAGTAGACAACAATGGCTTACCAGGCTGAAAAATGAACTTAGCAACAGTCCTCTGGTATCAAATGTGGCTTTTGGCTTTATCCTCATGGGACTAGAGAAGCTGGTGGAGCTGGAGTTTGAGTGTCCTTGCAACCCTACATGGAACGGAGTGTTTTCCTCAGCATTCTTCATCATTCCTGCCGTCATGGCCTTCACCTTGATGCTGATCATTCAAGGATGCAGATGTGATACGTGGTGCAGGAAATCTGTTTCCCTCTCCAGTTTCGTTCCTGCTATCGTGTGGCTCATTCTGTTGTTCCTCGATGGCCAATACTTTGCTTGTGCTATGACAGACTGGGAGGGTAGGTTTGTAATAGTTGACAAGGCGGCTCCGCAGAAGTGGTGCGAGCCAATTAGTGAGGGAGATGTCACCCCACAAGAACTAATGCTCCGCTCACAGCAGCTGTTTGTTTTTTCTCAGGTGAGTTGATTATTTTCTAGTTTACAGAATATTATGTATAGGTGCGTGGAGTGAAAACACCTCCCCCTCAGAGTATGCGTTGTAAATAATATTTAAATATAATGTATTGCTTATAAGCCTATGGAAACTAATAATATAGCTCTGTTAATACACTTTTTTTAAACACAAATACACCTCTTCTGTGGATGTTTACTAAATAAAGTGTTGCTCTACTCTTTTGTACTCCAGGTTATAGGCATAGTCCTCCTCATTTTCATCTGTGTGGGTCTCATAGTGTATGTAATCAGAGAAAGCTGCGAACAAGAGGTGAACATGCAGGATGCAGATGTCGAGCTCACTGTGCTTAGGATGAGCTCCCTACGGACCAGGACATCATGAGGGGGACTTACACCGCCCACCACACCTGCCCTGCTGGCATGGACATGCTGTAAATACCCTCAACAGACTTTGCTATGACTTTTCAGAACTATTGTCAAGAAGTGTTGCTTGGAAGTATTTCCCCCCTATACAGATTCGACATAGGTCTCGAATGGTCAATGATGCTGCCGCATGAAGTTGCCTTAAATATGGATATTATTGACAACAGTGTTTCTATATTTTCTGTATTGCCAGTGAATATGAAACCAGTCTTGTGCATGTGTTCATCCCATACTTCAGTGCAGCGACTTATTAGCTTTTAAAGGAATTTTTCTAAGAATAGTTTGATATTTTTGGGAAATTTTCTTAGAAGATGGATAATATCATGTCTGACAATTAAATATGAAGCTAGAGCCAGCAGTTGGTTAGCTTAGTTGAGCATATAGTCTGTAAATAGGGAAAAGGTAACAAAATGCTTGCCAGCATTTCTTAAAGTTACCAATTATTATTAAATGCTGTTTTATGAGTTGTCATGATGGACTATTACTAGTTTGGTAGCAGTTGCCATGCAACCAGGAGAGACTTCAGGAAATTACTGCAATAAATAGTCCGGAATTATCTCTTTCCCCTTTTTTCAAGTCTTCATGTTAAGTTCAGCCCACTGGCTGCTGACTCCAGCTTCATATTCTACGTACAGATATTGTGGCATCGATCTTCTCTTCCATATCACAGTGAGAAGGCAGATAAGGATATTTCCAAAAATGTCACATTTTTTCTTTGAAGTGATGCTTCACTTTGACTCAATGTTTCTGTGTTTAGCGGACAAATAGTAAGCCACAAACACAGTCAGTTCGGCTCTCTTACTTCCAACTTTTTCACCTTGAAAATAGCTTTCCATTTTTATTTCATGGAAGCTTTCCTCGTGCCTTCTGTATTAGCTATATTGGAGTGGAAGTGAAGTGGAATCCGCCAGGCAGCTAATATTGATCCGACTAATATTAATCGATTGGCTTGTACTATTGTTTGAGGTGTATGTGCCCAAAATGAAAACGTTCCATCATGGTGAAATTTTGCTTTTGTTTTCCCTCCTGGGTAGCAAATGTCTCCAGACGTCTCCAGACGTCTCCAGGTTCGAACCCCCGTCAGATTGAACTGATATTCTAAATGATTTACCTGTTTGACAGCTAGATATTTAAAACATGTACATGATGATTTGTATCATGGCTGCAACCAGCCAATAGTAGGATGTACACAAATTCTGTAACAGAATTTTCAGTATGTTTTTTTATTGTTTTGTAATAAAAGAATTTATTTATTTAAGAAAAAACCCTCAGGTATTTTTTACAGTGATGTCATAATAGCATTTAGTAATTAGATAGTTTCCACAATCCTCTCAAACCTGCACTTTTGGGAACTTGAGTTTGTCTTGAAGTGTGATCACCTCAGTTGTGAAACTAGGTTTTATTGAAACATCTCTCTAGCAAGTGAATTTTACAAAAACCACGGTGGGACAGACCAGTATTGTAACATTAGGAATATCCTTTTAACTTTGGGCTTATTTTAAATTACAGACATTCAATATACTAACACATCTGAAAGAGCGGCCCAACAGCAGAATAATCAACGAAACTACAAATATCATGCTATCTACAGAGGAACACAAAGACTGTCAGCAACCCCTTTGTGTCTTAGCACATCCTTTATCCAGAAGAGACTGTGGTTTGATGGCTTTATTTGGCTGATCCCTGCAGCCTGGAGATTCTGTGCAGGTCTTCGGAAATACACATACAGCAGTTGTGCAGCTCTGACTTGTATTTCTTGTTATTTACAACATTTCCCTAGCGCCAGTTAAGCCCATTAAGTGTGTAAATTTGGGGCAGACCCTGCATGTTCATCCTGTGGGAGGGCTTATTCAGAACTTCCTGTATAACCCTGAGGAAGTTCTTGTCTTTATCCACTCAGCTTTCCTCTCTTTTAGACACAGCAGGGAGTCATATTCATCGGCAAACAAATGACGACCCAATACTGTGACTCACGAGTCTTGAACTAATTTTCTTTTATGGGCAATAAACTGCTTGGACAACCTTGACGCCCAGAGTAGCCGGCCTATCACTCTCTTAAGCAAATGCTGCAGCTATCAGTGTTTTTTTTATAACAGGACTTTCACCCACAAAAGTCCCCAGAGACATATCCTCATTCAAGAATTAAAAGGACAGCTTTAAGGGGCGATTGGACAGGGAGATTTAAACACATTGGCAACTCTCCAGAGCCACAGATACTATATTACAAGGTCCAAAGTATTCAGCACAGATAACACACAATTGCTTTTGTCATATATTGAAAATATATCATGAGCTAAGATTTAATATTTTATATTACACCTCATACTGGTTAAGCTACGATCAAAATATTGAATGTCCACTATTAACGAAGTTGCCTTGTTTTATTTTTGGTGTCAACAATGTTCACCCTTCCTTCATGAGGGGACAGCCAAAGAGGCAAGAGAAATATCAAAAGGGATGTGTTTCATATAATGCGAGCCCCTCCGGACCATAGCTAGAAGGAATCTGAAATACTATAAAATGTCTTAAACATCTTTATTCTTAAGATGGTTACATGGATGTGGAAAAAGCCATTTTAAGAGTCATTGTCTCAATATATTGACCTCTAAAATGAAATCTGAGGTCAGATGATCAGATTAAAAATAAGAGAGGCTCTCCATCAACATTGGTATTAAGATACTGTTATGTGTTTTACCATATTATAAAACCCCACAGGTAAAAAACACATTATGGCTTATATAAAGAAAGGATTTAAGTATTTAAGTGCTCGGTATGTCGCCCTAATCTTTGTGTGTGAAATTGGATGTTTAAATCCATACAAGCCTACATTTGGCTTGGAAGAGATAAGAACATGAATCTCCAATACTGTGCAACACCGAGGAAAGAATGTAGTCATTTAAAAATGTAAAATCTAAGTATATCATGTTCCAGTTTAAGAATTAATTTGAAACCTTTTTAGATATCAGTGGAGAAAAACATGAAAAGGTTATTTCCACTGTGTGCTAATTAAAGAGGACAAACTCATGAGCGCTACCCACATATTTTAAAAATGCTTTTAATTTTTTCCCTCTAAAGCAGCAATGTTGCAGCACATTTTGTTTAACCTTTCTCCTAAAGAGTAAAGTTGTATCTGTGTGGACTATGATCTAAGGTTACAGACAAGAAGGCGCCATGATGATGATGATGCAAAACCATGACTAGACAATTTGTAAAATAAAGAAAAATGCAAAGAAAAATTGCATGCTAACGGTACAATATGTTTGTGAAATAACAATAGTGTAAGAATAAGGTGAATCAAATATAATCAGCCTTAAACATCCATGTTCTTCTTTGTTGATAAAATAAAGCATTATAAAGCACTGAATGATTTAGGTTCATTGTCTTTTTTTACTAGAATAATATGTTTTTTTCCGTTTTGCCCATTTAATAAACAACATTTTCATGTCTACATATTGAAATCATAATTCATGGGGATTGCTACTTTCATTTTTATCACATTAACTCTTTCTTCTCAGACACATGGAGCATAACCACCTTATCAATGCAGCGAAGATGGCTAGAATTATCAGCACAGCTCCACCTAAGAAGAGCATCACATCAACAGAGTGGAAGGAGTACCAGGGCATTCTGTAGGACTCTGTTCTCAGGTGAGCTGCACCTTTGTGTCTCATGACAAACTCTATCCAGAAGAGGGCGGTATCCAGAGGCTTCATCGGCTGATCCCTGTGCAGCCTGGAGAGTCTCTGCATGTTCATCCTGTAGGAGGGCTCATTCAGCACTTCCTGAATACCCTGAAAAAAGATCTCCTCATTCATACTAAAGATATCAATAATCTTCCCTGCTCCTCTTACTTCAATTCTAAACAGATTATCTCGCTGATCAAAAATCAATGGAAGTCCTACGATAGGAACGCCGTGGTAGATCGCCTCTTGAACACCGTTTGTTCCTCCATGAGCCACAAATATTTTAATCTTTGGATGTCCTAAAAGATCATTCTGTGGCATCCAGTCGACTAGCAAAGTGTTGTTGCCCAGAGTGGCTGGTCTGTCACCTTTATACCTCCAGATGACTTTCTGCGGTAATGTAGCAAAAGCTGCCGCGATCTCATCAGCCAGGTCATGTGGGAGCTCTCCAATCAAAGTCCCCAGAGACATGATGATGACTCCGTGCTCTCCAGAGCTCTGCACAAACTCTTCCAAGTCTGCAGGAAGAGGTTTTGCTGGTTTACACTGGAACCCTCCCATGTAGACAACATTAGGCATGGTGGGACGAGGAAACTCAAACACAAAGTCCACTCTCATCAGCCACAGGTCTGCCGCCTGAAAAAGGGAGAAGTAGTCTTCA
The DNA here is from genome assembly GCF_027596085.1 of Anoplopoma fimbria. NCBI lineage: Eukaryota > Metazoa > Chordata > Actinopteri > Perciformes > Anoplopomatidae > Anoplopoma > Anoplopoma fimbria. The sequence continues at coordinate 11,274,801 of NC_072450.1, forward strand.
TCTGGACCAAAGTAGCGCCTGGTCAGTGCAGAATAATGTGGGCCAACTATCTGCTTGTACAGATGCATCCTCATGGTGTAAAAAACTACATTTTTCACCCTCTCAAAGAAAGTCATCTGATCTGTTAACTCTGAAGGTGGAAGTGGGACGTAGGAAAGAGGAGAGGGTGCGATAGCAAAATGGGCTTCACCATGAACAGTCCAGCGAGCATTAAACATTAATGGCAGTCCGAGATAGTGAGCCAGCATCACTCCTCCTCCGTTAGCAGGATCCGTCAGAACCGCATCATACTTGGCATCTTGAAAGGACTTAATTAACTCTTTATTTTCAAGTATGTACGTGACCACTTCACAGACCTTCTTGTGTAATTCAAAGAACTTGTCCTTTAACTCCATGTCTAAAGCAAAACGGGCCCAAGCTGACGCCTTGCTTCGTTTAATCTTAATAACTTCAGAGACAAAGAGACGGAAAAAGTCCTCATTTGCACCACCTGCAATATCCACTGTGACGGTGTTGTAATGTGGAGACGTTTCACTGATGTACCAGCTGTCTGCAGCTCGGATGACAGTCACAGTGTGCCCCCTTGAGTGCAGCTCCTCGACAAGTACCCTCATGTTCACCCAGTGGCTGCCATCATGTGGAAATACCAGAACTTTCCCACCGTGGGCAGCTGGAATAATGCCAGCCAAAACAGAGATGATGAGAGCCGAAGACAAAAACATCTTGAAATCGTCTCAAACAGTGCTGTCTGAAATAAAAGAAGAAAAAAAGACAAAGCTGCTACTTTAGTAGTCCAGGAAATGTGTTCATTAAAAGGTGTATGATATACCAGAATACCCACAAAAGAGCTACAGTGATGTTCCCTTTCAATTGTCTCTCTATTTGAGTGGTTGCTTCTATTCATGACAGCCCTCACGTGGATGTAGCACATGGAGCCTCTCTCGGAAAATTAGAGTGCTGTTTGGTGCCAAGTTCTCCGCATGAGTTTGTTTTGGACCCTAAGCAGAAGTGTTTTTACACCCGGAACTGTTCATTCTGCAGGAATATTACGAGAGCTTCCGTCTAGCAAACACATAATCCCCGTGTAGCAAATCCCATGCACCTATTGATCAAATGTCTAACAATTGACTTGATTCAATAACATTAGCTGGCTAGAAACAAATGTTTTCCTCTCAGTACTGAAAAGCATTACAACCCTCTCCACAAAGATCACTTACTCTTTTCTCATGAACCGATATCAAAATCTTTAAATGTCAAGATTACAGAGAAATCTTTACCAGCACTCTTGTAAACACTGTCTCTCGCCAGATAGTTAAGACCCGAACAAAAGACAGCAGACCAGTGTAGAGCTTTGAGTCGCACCAGTGTGGCAATAAAACACTTCCTTGTTTTTTTTTGTCCCACCCACATGACAGTTGCAGATGTCATGATGCAATAGGCCAGAGCTGCAGTGTTGCAGGAAAGATGTATTACTTATTTTATAATGGATACACATATGTGGTCTACTTCATGTTTTTACCTTTCACAAAGTCAGGGCACAAAATTCTTCTAAAATGCAGTGACCTTGCGTGTAAGAGTTGTTGATATAATGGTGATATAATAGAAAAACATTTGTACCCCTTAAACGGTGCAACGTGTAAGATCTGGCCAGATGCTCCAAACAAACAGGGCCACAATTTTGCGGTCTCATTTAAAACGCATTTGTGATACTTCAAAGCAAACTAAATCCATGAAAGAATGTTTACCCTGAAAGCAATTCACACGCAATTCTTAAAGAGACAGGGGTGTTTTGAGTTGATTTCTTTGCAACACAAACATAGAAATCTTTTACAAATTGCACCTTTAAATAAAAGTGCCTTTTATATCGGCACCACATACAGTATAATTTGGATGATACACTAACAGCTTGAGCAGTTCTACAACACATGAAGTGTGACATTTGTGCAAAAAAACAAGACCCCTCTCATAGTGTGTTTTTGAATGCCAGTAGTTTGCTGTATATGGCATGATACTACATGCATTATATAGTATATCAAACTCCCTCAGCAGTTGTACAGAAAAGTACAACATATTTCTAACAAACATCTTCTGATGCACATAATTTAATCCTCAAATGCATGGACCTGATTCAGTTCAATTATGAATTGTATCTTTTATAAGATATAAAACAGGCCTTAGATATGTACTTTCCATTCCCATTTTCTTTCAGTATAGCAGTTTCCCTTCATATAACAACACATATACAGATCTTATGACAAGAAGCAAGAACCACATCTATAATTGGCAAACTTACATGTAAACCTTCTTGGCTTTTCTAAACTTCTGCTTTATACTGTTGAGGCAGGACTGTGAAGGGCTGCATACAAACCTGTGAGTTTGTATGCAGTGTAAAACCACTCCCTGATATATTTATGTTTTGTGACGACAGTTCTGCTGAGTAAAATAACACAGAATTATTGTCTCTTTAAGAGACATTTACTCCTTATACTGTAATGAGGCAAAACTCCAAAGTTATGTATAGGAAAGGGTTTCTTTACCATGGTGATACTGATATTAGAAGTGAAATAATCTGAAACTACAAGACCACACTAACAAGCTGAAAAAACTCATAAAGATTAATAAAACTCACTCAGCTGAATATTCAGTATAAGGTCAAAACACTGACATGGTGTACAATTTGATCTAGGATGACCTTATCTTGAGCTTTGGTTCTGTAATAAAAGACAGGCACTCATTGTACCCGCCCAGACCTCTGTACACCCTTACGGTTGAGACTCCACCTCTGGGGAAACCGGTTTATTGTAGGAAGCCAAACCCACTATTATGAAAAAGAGTAGTACCTATTATCTTACATTAAAAAGTCACTAAGAGGCTGCTGCTGTGAGACTTCGCAGTGATATATGCTTCCAATAAATAACCAGTTTGAAGAGGAACAAATAGATTTATTGTATTGTTCTTTACAGCTCACCATTTGTTGATCCAGTATTCTCAAATGATTCCCTTTTCAAATGTTCCACAAATAGTACAAACCACAAAATTGGAAATAAACAAAGCCTCTGTATCAAAGGAACATGTTCAAAAACAGAATGCTCTCCCCCCCCAACACAAAGCAGCAACACCTGAAGCTGATTGCAATGACCTCATTTCCTCCTACATCAGTTATGTAAAAAAAAAAGAAAGAAAAGATGCACCACCTGGTGGCTGGAGGTGTGAAACTCAAAATAATTATGGATGAGTCAGAAAACACATTTTAGCTTCTCTAGGATGAATCAGACTCGAGCAATCAAAGCCTGTCAAATCTCTTCAGTGACTAGTTTTTCATAGAGATGCATTTAGCTACACTAAGAATGAACAATCTAAATGAGGTGGGCTTAACCCCAACTTTTGTTTTCCTTTGTTCCCACCAACCCCTGCTTTCTCATAATATATCATTGCTTTTGAACAAAGGTCAAATGGGAAATATCCCCACTGGGACTAATAAAATTAAACTTGATTTATATTATTTCCTTGTATTAAACTTGTAGTGTTTAAGAAAAAGGTTATAACATCCATTTAGTTCCTACAAATACTTTACTAAAATACGATCAAGCAATTCAAATGGGTAGTAAAAAAACCAACCTATATCAATCTTTTATATAAGTCGAAAAATCTATTTAAATATAAAAAAAAGTATATCCCGTGAATGATTAGTCCCGTTTCACTTTATGTTTGCACATGGCAGTGTATAAACACCTGATGAAAAGGAAAAAAGTAAGAAGCACGAGCAGCCCAGCTCCAGCCAAGAACAAAAACACATCAACAGAGTAGTAGGAGTACCAGGGCATTCTGTAGGACTCTGTTCTCAGGTGAGCTGCACCTTTGTGTCTCATGACAAACTCTATCCAGAAGAGGGCGTTATCCAGCGGGGCTATTGGCTGATCTCTGTGCAGCCTGGAGAGCCTCTGCATGTTCATCCTGTAAGAGGGCTCATTCAGCACTTCCTGAATGGCGTTCAGGAAGTTGTTGTCTTTGTCCACATTTTTAATTGTTAGAAGCTTAGCCCCTCCTCTCTCTTGCAGACGCAGCAGGTTGTCGTATTGGTCGAAAAACAAGGGCAGACCCACAACCGGGACTCCGTGATAAATAGCTTCTTGAACTCCGTTTGTTCCTCCATGAGCCACAAACAGTTTCATCTTGGGATGTCCTAAAAGGTCATTCTGTGGCATCCAGTCTACTATCATAGTGTTGTTGCCCAGAGTGGCTAGCCTGTCACCTTTATGCCTCCAGATGACTTTCTGCGGTAGTTTAGCAAAAGCTGCAGCGATTTCATTTGTAACATCAACAGGAAGCTCACTCACAAAAGTCCCCATAGACATGATGATGACTCCGTGCTCTCCAGAGCTCTGCACGAACTCCTCCAGGTGTTCAGGAAGAGGTTTTGCTGGTTTACACTGGAACCCTCCCATATAGACAACATTAGGCATGGTGGGACGAGGGAACTCAAACACAAAGTCCACTCTCATCAGCCAAATGTCCGCATTAAGCACTAACTGGTTATAGTCATGACCTGGCCCGAGATATTTGTCACATTGTGCCTGGTATGTCAGCTTAGTCACCAGCTGCTTTTGAGTTTGTGTTATTATATGCATAATGATGTTCTTAACTCTCTGAAAGAAGGTCATTTTATCAGTGTTTCCAGATCCTGTTACAGGAATGTATGATAAAGGTGAGGGAGCAATATCAAGATGACCTTCTCCAGCTAACACCCACCGAACATTATATACCAAAGGAAGGTTCAAATATTTGGCCAAAATGACTCCGTGGCCCCAGCAGGGGTCAGTGAGCACCATGTCAAACTTGCTGTCTTTAATGATTCTAATCAACTCTCGATCATCTATAATTGCTGATATTAATTCAGCCACAGCTCTGTGAGCATCAACAAACACGCCTAACATTCCTACAGTCAGGTGGAGAAAATTCATGAAAGGAAGGGCTCCTCTTTCAAATTCAATGGCGCTAGATATAATTTCTGTAATGAACTCCTTATCCATGCCCCTCTCCACCTGAACTGTATAGGTATTGTAATAAGAGGAGTTTTCTTTGATGTACCAGGTTTTGCTAGAACAAACAATAGTTATATTGTGTCCTCTCGAGTGTAGGGCTTGAAGTAGGATATCCATGTTTATCCAGTGGCTGCCTTCTATGGGAAGGACCAGGATGTTGCCACCTTGAGAGGCTCCGGGAAAGAGGACGAGCAGCAGTAAAACACTGCAACAGTAGATCAGCCTCATCTGAAAATGAAACAATGGACAATCAATTGACTGTGGTGAAAGAAAATAAACGTGTTAATATCAAACTTACTTTAAAAAAACACTTGTGGTGCTCTCCATGCTGCAGGAAACAGGGATTCTCTTAAAGGGAAAGTACCTAGTATATCGAAAGATGTAGTAGCAGGAATGGAATATAATAATATTATGTTTTCTTTAGCTTATAATCACTTGAAAATAAGAATCGTTTTGTGTTTTTCCACTTAGAATAATCAACTTATTTCTACATACCAAGCAAGTGCCCTTCACAGAGCCGGCCACAACATTCTACGGTAGCCCAGAACGGACAAACCAAACATTAGGTCTAGATAGGGCCATTCCTTTTTCACTTTTTTGTGTCACCCACCTTAGTTCTCCTACACACTTGACACAAAGGATAAGACGCAGTTGGTTGCAATCTGCACACCTACACACTGCATCTTTAGCACTTGTGTCGTGTCCATGCTGCAGGAAAGGATTCTCTTAACAGGACTATTATTTTGTACTTTAATAATGTATTTAATACCGTTCATCTTTATCACTTTCCATTGCAACCTCAAATATTTTATATTTTTTAATCAGCTCTTACAAGCCCCAGTTTTTTTTCTTTAAAAATGTCACCGGCACAATTTGCTTATTTTTTTTGTTTTTGTTGTGTTTGTGCGGCTTTGATTTATTGCACAAACAAGCTCATTACCTTTCACAAAATAGGATTACAGCAAGATTACAAACTGCAGCTGGATTTTGAGCATCTCTTTTCACTTTCCCACTTACTGAGCAACAAAGTTAACATCAAACCTCCATTAACATACAGTAAACTCGCACATACGGTCAGACATACTTAACAGGGCTGTATGTAGGTCTACTTACTGTGGTCTGGATTGTTCCTCCACACAGGAACAGTCACAGTAGGGAACTTGCTCTGTCCAGTGCATGCACATTAAACTGGAAGGAGTGAGTGAAAGGTAATAACTGTCACCAATGGGTGTGCAACTTACTGATTAACAAGATCAGCAAATCAGAGTTTATGGCACATATTAAAATACGTAAGATCACATATATGAATCTTAAAATGATCAGTGGCCTTGGCCCCTTTGGCTAGAGTACTTTATTCATTTATCATAATTAAGGCCACTTGTTTGTTTATCCCCTGAGGTCCAAGGACATTTACTCGAACTTCCTAAAGTCACTTAGTTCAATTAAAGACATGTAGTTTTTTCACTCCCTTTCTACTTTCTTCCGGTGGATCCCCCAGACAAAACAATTCTCAGAACGTTTTTGTACAATAAATGGGCCTCCACTTACCGATCTTCAAACGGATCCCGATTATTTCGGTATTCATCTGGATCTGAGGAATAAAACATGCACTGCAGCACCGTTATACTCGTTAGTAATTTGCAAAACAGCTGAGAGATTCGGCAAATGTCCGTCCAGCTTTTCCTGTTGTGGATTTTTGTAACGACAAGCGGAACTGATGGGCGGATCCTTGGTGATTTCCTGAGTGTGTATTGGGTTCGTTTCTCTTAAAACACACGAATCCACTAACCATGCACTCTAAGAGGCAGAGGTGCTCTAAAGCCTGGTTACAGAAACTTCCTAAACTTGAAGTCCGATTTTATCTCATTTGGGGAAATCATTTTGATTTTTGGTATTACAGAAAAGTGTTTCCCACCTGCATTTAGGAGAAAACAAATCTGATCTGAGGTAGGATAGGACACTGACAGGACTTTAGGAATTGCTTCTGTAATAAAAAAAATAGGATTTTCCCTATAATTTATAACCCGGTTACTCAAGATAATCCACAGCCCATGTTGTGACAGCCCTTTGAGCCCCATACAGTGCCCTTCAGTCCCATTTTATTAGAGAGAAGGCAGACATATCCATGACCGATATCTCCAAAACTAGGCAACTTACACCAAAACAATCTAGATTGTAGATAAATAGCCCTACATATAGAAAAAGAAAGAAAAACAGAGAAAAAATATGTATTTTTGATTTTGGGGTGAACTGTCCCTTTAAAGATGAAATTAACAAAATAAAATAAAAAGAAATAGAAAATGAATCAAACCCCAATGCAAATGTCTGTATATGCACATGTTTTGGAAGCCAAAAATGTAAAACTGAGAAACAAGATCATAATCAAAACTAAATATGATGGTGGAAATTGATTATACAACACAAGCTGGATATTGATTTGTTTCCCCCCTCCTATACAGCATCTCTGGGTACCACAATATGCTGTCGCCATGGTAGCACATACAAAGGGACAGAGAGGAACTGAAAGAGGGACAAATTGTAGCATCACATCACAAGCAGAATCTCAGTGGCATAGCTGCAATTGCTTTTCTGCCCTTGCTGCTGTGGAGCGGCAGTGAAGTGGCTGCATGGAGGGGGCGACCATCCCTCTCTGTGATTAGTGACCACACGGATGCTGGGAGGAGGGGAGGGAAGAGGGCGGGCTCTCTGTGGGAAGAGGATGATGAGGAGGAGCAGGATGCGTTGCCTGAGCACAATTGGAGGCAGCAGCGAGTGAAGCAGCATCTGTATGAGGCGAGAGAAAAGAACCTGCATGGAATGGAGGAGCGCTAGAGCAGCTCTGTCGTCAAGACTCCCACCGCCTCCACCACCGCTGCCGCTCTGGATTGTGTGTTAATGGAAGACACTCAAAGCAGGTATGTACACAGCATTTACATGCTTACTGTGTAAAATGTAACAATTAGGCTCAGGTGTGATGAATGCTGTTTGCTATTTAGTATGGATGGCATCAGGACGTTAAGCTTACACAGCCGATTCACTGAAATGAGTTGCTTTGATTGCATAGCTTTACCAAAGGGGAGCAGTGGTGGCTGCCTTGGGATTTGAACCCTTAACCCAAGGCACGATAAAAGCCTTACTATTCATAGCCCCCATTTTTGCCTATTGGACGCATAAGCTACAATTTTTAATTTAATATTTATTTTCCAGCCCTGTGATGCTAAAGGGACCAGCAGTGTGGATCCGGAGCCACCTCTGATATGATGCTGGGAGCCGGAGGGGCAGCCACCTCTCTCGCACTGCTGTTGCTGCTGCCATTGCTGTGCTGCTGCCACCTGTGCCACTCGCTGCGTAAGTTTCCCAAGGACTGGGAATGCCTCATCAAAATCACCGTGGTTGGATGTAATAGGCTCACAGGTGACAGATGGCATAGTCGAAGATAAGTTGGACTCTAGTGGATAGGTAGAATCAGAGAGAGAAGATTTGGCAGATGGTCAGTGAAGAGTGCCAAGTAAAACTAAAATTATTAGTGTGACCATTATATCATAACATCAATTTTTACTGCTGGTCTGGTAGTTTGATTTCCCTTTTTTGGGCGATCAAACATTATACCTGCAGGGAAGTTCTAATAATTGAGCCACGCTATTGAGCAAGCAGCACATTTATAACAACTAAAAGACAGAAACCCAATACAAAAAAAATGGGAACATATTTTCTCTTTAGACATTTTAGATATCATCCTCTGGCTGATATTGTTGGGATGTACTAATAAGATAAATTAGAATAAATAACGCAGGAAACCAGGCAAACAGTAGGTTAAAGGTCATAATGGATGGATGGGAAATCTTCTCATGTTAACGACTTTGGAGCATTCACATCACAGGACAACTAGGGACAGTCGTGTAATGACTGAGTTGTTCGCGTTTAACTAACGTTTTGTTCGGCTTAACTAACGAGGCAACTGATAGCTGTACTTTCTTCTGTACATACTGAGGTGAAAACGACACTGATATCAACCGTAAGTACTAGCAGGAGGAGAGGGAAGAAACAGGAACCGCTGTTGCCATGACAGCGTGTATATATTTGTGTGTGTGCATGTATAAACTGTACAGTGTACTTGTATACATGTTTACAGTATGTTTATGCATATCTTCGTATGTGTATGGCCTTCATGGGTTTCTTTGCCTTCTGCTTTTCAATCTATTGGTTTCTCTTATTGTCATTCTGTTATTGATGTTTTGCGTATTTGGCCCGTTGTAGCAAAGTGTCATCTTCGTTTGATCTCACTGTGATCCTCGCCATCTGTTTGGCAGAACACCACACATCATATATTTCATGTTTAATTTATGTTGATTTATTTTTTGTAATGCTGCCCGCTGCACCTACCAGACAGCATTGAATCTACTCTAATCTGAAGGGTCTACTTGAAAATGAGTATATCCTTTACCTTGTAGCACATCCGTTATATTTGTCTATTAACTCATTTCTGACTCTGTACTTTTCCTTCATACACTAAAAGAGGAATCTAGAATCAAGCAGATTCTGCAGCATGCTTTTCAGTGGAGCAATATGCTGTTGATAGTGGGGGAGAGGGTGAACAGATGATGAATTTGCTTATCACACAGTCATTGACTGAGGGTGTTGCAGCCTTGTCTTTATTGATCCACGCACACTGAGAGGGTGACACCTCCATACATTTGTGGTCAGCTTTGTAGTAGATTTCCAGCCACATTCTCCATCCATAAATTGAGTTTATAACCATGTTGGCGAATGATTTAAAGAGCAGGATGAACAGAAATGGTCTGTAATTCAAAATGTGATCAATATTTTCTACACTGCCGAGGAGCTCTGCTTCAGCAAAACAATGCACCAGTTTGACTGTGATTAGAATCATTGTCCCAGTTATATGAAACAGGTCAGTTACCCTAATCGTTTTACTTCACATAATGTCATAACTACATGTCTTGTCTGCTTTTATGCGGATGGAAAAGCACAGTTTTTTATAGATTTCTGAAAGGGGCAAAGGAAGCTCATACCGAATTTAAACAAAATAGTAGACAAGCGCTGAATGTGAGTTGGCACCAAATCGTTTTTGCAGGCTTCCTGTCTTTTTTCTATAATTGCCAGTTTTCAACTTGTACATTGTTTAATGTCATTCAAAGAGATACTTCTTAGTTTTGGGGTCAATTCACCAATCATCTTTGTCAGTCCAACGTTCAGGACATGTTTTGACCTATAGCTCTTGACATTTATAGATCCATCAACACACTTCACAGTCCCTTTTATGTTTACCTTTAATTAAATATTTAAGCTTCCAAGATTGATTGGTAAGCAGCGATTTTTTTAAGTAAAAAGCTTGCACCTTGAATTGAGAGTGTATGCATTATTTACAATCACTGACGCATATGAGTCAAAGAAGGCATATCATTTTCTTACTGTAGTGAAGGACATGCTGTAGATAGGAAACAGGCTATATCTCTGCAATGCTTTCTCAAATCACAAACAGGCTTGCATATATGATATGCTATAAGGAATCCTAACACCAATGTATATTCAGTGTGTGTTGGGGTCAAGATTTTAGTTTCTTGAAACCAAAGGCTTACCATGGAGGTCATATCCAGAAACTGTAGATGGCATAAACACTGTAGTAAGGTCAGCGAGGTAAATGCAGTGCTGTATAAGAGCAATGCTTGAAACAGAGCTGGAAATGAATTCATCATCAAGCCTAAGACTACAAATCGAAGCTGCTGTTGTATTTGCTCAATTTCTATTTAACCTTCTATTTATTTTATATTTTTTAGGGATTCCAAAACTCTCCTCCTTTGCGAAAGCAGAGGACAAGCTGTTCAAATACCTCTTTGGAAACTACCAGAAATGGGTCCGTCCAGTGGAATACCTAAACCAGACGATCCGTGTGAAGTTTGGATTGGCCATCTCCCAGTTAGTTGATGTGGTGAGGGGAAAAAAAGAACTGATAATTGACATTGTTATTAATGTATTTGTGTCACTGGGGGCGATAACCACAGCCCATGAATGTTCAGTGAACAGTACGGTTGAGAATTGTTTCAACTTGGCTACTTTTTAAATAGAAATTTGAACTTTTCTTATTTCACTGCTCTAGGATGAAAAAAATCAGCGAATGACAACCAATGTGTGGATGAAACAGGCAAGTTGAGCTTCACATCTTACCTAAATATTACATTACACCATCATCAGTGAACGTGCAGATAAAGTTGACTGAATATGACTGTTAATGTTTACTTGTTTCTAAAACAATATGTGGTCTTACATGGCATTTAGAGGCAACCAGTCACCCCTTAATAATCTGGTCTGGTGGCATTTCACTGACAATATGAGTCCTTTCGGCCCTGTGCCCACACACCTGCCTCCACAAGCTGTCCCTCTCTGCTCCTGCTCCTGTCAGCCTTATTCATGGTCTCGGATGTCCTTTCTGTCATGGATCTTTTGATTCATCTCCACAGACCAGGCTTTCCCATTTGGGTCAGTTGCCCCCTTTCACATTGATGGATTGCATCATGCAAAAAGGGTGATGGAAAGGGCAATGGCTATCTCTCAAACATATCATTTGCAAAGTATGTCAGAGTTATGCATTGTATCTCATTGTATCAAACTGTGGTTTTCCCCTTCAGATAAGTTTTTCACAGGTTACTTACCATGTAGCATATCTAAGCAAATATACGTATTTGCTTGCTTGTTAGTAGCATAACATTAAATTGTACCATGTACCCTTCCCTGTAGCCTGGAGTTGGGCAAAATATTGTATGCAAGCATAACATTACAGCACACAAAGTATACTACCTTGAGGTAAAAGTCTTACGTTTTGAAAAAAACAGGCTTATTGAATTATGAAAAAGTCTGTACAGTAAATATGGCGCTACCACCAGCAGCCTAGCTTGGCACAAAGACTAGAAACAGAGGGAAACTGCTAGCCTTGCTCTATCAAAAAGTTACATAAACAACCTACTACCACCTATAAGGACAGAGGATGTCGCATGTGCACAGATTGTAAAGCCCTCTGAGGCAAATTTGTAATTTGTGATTCTGGGCTATACAAAATAAACTGAATTGAATTGAATTATAAAGCCAAGCGGCAACCTTCGGTGCTGAAAGATGAAGTCAATGCAGACGTACCAAAAACTGCAGTGTCATCTGCTGTGTCACCCAGACAAGCATGATCCAACTCTCTGCCCATTTTTCGATTAGCCGGAAATCAGGCTGTGTTGTAACCCTAACCCTAACCCTAACCCATCGCGACCCAGTTTGAGCTTCACAAAGGCTCTTCAGAAACCTGGAGGAAACGTCCCAGAGATTCCTTCCATATTTTATACAGTCTATGTCTAAAGCTCACTAATTAAGACATTGTAAATGCGCCTAATAGTAATTTGTCATGTTTACACTTGGATTTTTGTATGGAATAAACAAATTAGATACGACATGTCGATTAGTTATCTTTAGAGTTGCTGGTGGGCAGGTTTTGTTACCAAGGACCCAGGCTTGCTGTTTCCCCCCCGCTAAGCGAAACTAGCTGGCTGCTGGCTGTTGCTTCTTAGCGACAGACAGATGATTGTTATCAAAATTATCGTTTTGCCCTTGGCAATACAACAAATTCCCCCAAATTTAAAACCTTTCCGTTAAAGCCCCTATGATGAGTTTTAACTACATTTTTCCTTCTTAAGTAGGAGTGGCTTGACCGGAAACTCAGATGGAACCCTGATGACTATCTCGGCATCACAACTATCCGAGTCCCTTCTAACAGGATCTGGCGCCCTGACGTTGTACTGTATGATAAGTATGTGTCATTATATATGGAAGGAAATGACAATTATATTTCCCAAAATGTACATGATAGTTATGACCATACTGATATCCTGACAGCACTCTATCATTAAAAGTATTTTAAAGGACCAGAAAAAAGTCTAAAACTTAATATTTGAAAAGTTAAGAAAATTCTTAAAAGAAACGTCCAGCTATGCCTGAAGTAGACGTTCTAGCAATAAGCTAATCTAGCAACCAGTGAATCTTTTAGATGAATAAATGATATTTCTTTCAACAGTTCAGATGGGCGTTTTGAGGGTACTGTCACCAAGGCAGTTGTGAAGTACGATGGAACCATTTTATGGACACCACCAGCCAATTACAAGTCAGCCTGCACTATTGATGTCACCTACTTCCCTTTTGACCTCCAGAACTGTTCAATGAAGTTTGGCTCCTGGACATATGATGGCTCCCAGGTGAGTCTCCACTTCATAGTTCATTAGTGTTAGTAATGACCAGTGGTTGACACAAGATTTAACTGTGTCTTTGTTTAACAGGTTGACATAATTCTAGAGGACTTCCATGTGGACAAGCAGGACTATTTTGACAACGGTGAATGGGAGATAGTGAAGGCCACAGGCAGCCGTAGTCTGAGGACAGACAGCGGCGCTACCTATCCCACCATCACCTACTTCTTCATCATCCGCAGGCTGCCTCTTTTCTACACCCTCTTCCTCATCATCCCCTGCATTGGCCTGTCCTTCCTCACCATCCTTGTCTTCTATCTGCCTTCAAACGGTGGCGAGAAGATCTCTCTCTGCACCTCAGTCCTGGTGTCTCTCACAGTTTTCCTCCTGGTCATTGAAGAGATCATTCCTTCCTCTTCGAAGGCCATCCCTCTCATCGGGGAGTACCTGGTCTTCACTATGATCTTCGTCACGCTTTCCATCATCATCACCGTCTTTGCCATCAACATCCACCATCGCTCCTCTTCTACACATCACGACATGGCACCCTGGGTGAGGAAGATCTTCCTGCATCGACTGCCTAAGCTGCTGTGCATGCGCAGCCATGCGGACCGTTACGCCACAAGTGGAGAGGCAAGAACAGGAAGAGCAGCAAGACGGGGCAAGATGAAGGACTCAGCACCTGAACTGACCTCTCTGCTCTACACCAGACATAACCTACAAGCAGCTTTGGATTCTATTCGCTACATAACCATGCATGTGGTTAAAGAAAATGAGGTCAGAGAGGTGAGTATTTTGGAATTTGTGTATTTGTACCTCCATAGATAATAATAGAAATTGGTCAATTGTGGTACTAACTATCGTTTTTGGCCCCATGCTTTCACTTATATAGAACAAAAGAAATCATGACAAAGGCTGTAAAAACATTGCAAGATTGAATACTCTATGTTAGTCAAACACCACAAAGATCATCAAAATCTGGCTTTTAATTATTGAGTATATATATTGTAAATGTCCCTGCTGCGGGACTAATAAAGGATTATCTTATTTTATGCCTAGGGCCTGACATCTGCTTATTTTTTGTTCCAGGTGGTCCAAGACTGGAAATATGTAGCCCAAGTCCTGGATCGAGTGTTTCTTTGGGCCTTCCTCCTGGTGTCGATCCTGGGCTCTGCTCTCCTCTTCATCCCGGTTATTTACAAATGGGCCAACATCATCGTCCCTAACTATGCTGGAAGTACCCTCTAAGAACTACAGTTCAACTACCCACACATGGAGGCAAAGCACATTAACAGCTCATTATGGGTCTTATTTGAGATTTGAAAGACTGAGATACTGTGATTACCCCTGAGATAGAGTCCTGCTCGGCTTATCCACAGTCATTCTGCAAACCACAGCCGTGCCAGAGATCAAGCTGCAGATTTGGGGCCTCGTTTGCTGAGCGTATGTCACAGAGACATTGTTTGTTTGTTATCGATAGATCTTGAATTCTGTATTTCTGAGTTTAAAAATGAATGAAAAGAACAATTGGTACATTATAATACGAAAATCTTCCATGTACCATTTGTTTTGTCCATATCTCACATATCAGTACATTTCAATGCATTCATTTCAGCTACTTTACTTGGTGGTGTCATAGGGGAGGGAAATCCATCTTTAGGTCCGATAGAGATTCGTAGATACAAAATGGCAATAAAGCATGTCCTCACAGGATCATTTTGGAAAAATGTCCCTCTAACGGCTCTTGTGTTTGTACAAGTTGCAGGACAGGTTGTCCAGGAATAATATGGCAGCTCGCAAACAAGATTGACAGATACACACACACAATAGATAGGAGACAACCTCCATTCTCATTTAACATACCACTCTATGTCTGCATACCGTTTGGAAAGGTGATCACTTTATCTCATTGGCATATTTCAAGTAACGGCAATGGTTCAACTTTGCTTTTCGGTAATTCTATATTTCACATATGGTTACAAGGTTACAAGGTTGTTAACGTTAAGTGATAAAGAACAACAGAATAGAACCACATATTCCTTCTAATAAAGGGCCTATAACCCTCGATTAATTTTCCTGTGAACACTCAGAAGAACACAGTTACATAAACAAAAACTATGGATCATGATTCAGAGCAGTCAATTAGGTAAGACTTTCCTCCTCTAGGGACACTCATGGTTTAACAGTTGATCTGTCCATTCTGCTTGACTATGTGTGGGAACCTGAGGTGGACTTTCTTGCCTAGACTTGAGTTCCTCTGGCAGCCCTTCCTTTCAGCCTGAGGACAAATCCCACATTCTTTATGGAGACTGCAATATGCTCCATAGCAACAGATCAGTGCAGAGGCACTGTGAGTCCTGGATGTTTTTAGCGTACTGTAGCTTAGCACAAAACCTAGCTCCATCAAAAGTGGAAATGTGTCCTATAACAACTCTAAATCTGTCTTGTTATGTGATTGATGTTTCATACAGATACCTCACATGATGTACTGTGGATATTTGTAATAAAGGTCCTAAGGTTCACTACACCACTCCATTTTCCCCAGCAGCTGATAAGCTTAGCCTTTGGTTGAGCCTGCACTGCCTCTGTGTGGCCGTGTCTTCGCATTACAGTGGAAAAAAACAACAATAAAGGCACCACCAGCCCAAACATTTTGGTGATTGTAGTAATACAATCTAACATTCTACTTCCAGTTTCTGCCTCAGTTATTTTTGAGCCAAAGCTGTTAACAAAAACAAGCACAGATGAAAGAACGTTAGGCATTGTTTTTGTCTTTTTATGTAAACCAAAGATGGATTAAACGACAAAAGGGGGAGGAGATTCTCCCCAAAACTCGGAATAAAACCAATTTATATGGCTTTTATTATATAATAAGGTGGTCTTGGACAGCTGTTGTTAGGCACTGCTTTTGGTTTGTCAGTATCATTGACTGCCAAGAAGTTTTGATATGAAGCACACGCTCTATCTTGACACACACTAAAGGATTAAAGGCTTTACGTCTTGGTTTTGTATGAGAATACCTTTGAAAATCCTCCTCTAAGAAGAGCATGTTATTGACTATAAATACGAAACACTAAGGGGGAAATGCAACTCAGAATAAGAAAGATTCAGAACAGAATTCACACAGGGAGGTACAAATGAGTAGCTGTAACACTTTTTTGCCCACAGCTTCAACAAAGAGTTCCATTTTCTGAAGAAAAGCCTAAAGAAAAGCTTATCCATAATCCACTTATGTAACCTCCCCTGGAATTTATAGCTAAGTATTCAGTGGTTACTTGAGTGTTTCACACAAAAATCTAAGCACATGCATGCTGGGAGCTACTTCATGTAAAACAGGTATGTTACAGATCAATCTTGCATGCAATTTAAAGAACATTCCTTTGTGAGGGGAAAACTTTAATGTGAAAAATACTTGTTTTAATCATATATTGTGGCGTTTTTAGCCAGATTTCTTTACCAGAGTGATTATTAATGATGTTTTATCTATTTTTTCCCTTCAGGTCAACGATGTCCGCCCACATATATGCAACTTCTCTTCTCCTAATAGCTATCATGTTCTTGTCATGGAGAATTTGTCATGGACGAAAGATTTTAATTGTTCCTTTAGAGGGAAGCCACTGGGTGAACATGGACATCATGATCAAAGCTCTCCACTCTCGAGGACACTCTGTTGATGTGGTGCGAACAAATCAAAGTTGGTACATCCAGGATGACTCTCCGCACTACAAGACAATCACAGTTCCTGTCACTGAAGCCTTTAATCATGACTTCATTAACCCGATCCTGAAAAAGATCATTGACATAGAAAGGGGGGAGAGCTCAGTTTTGAGCTTTGCAAGTTTGCAGGCTGAGATGTTTACTGCGATGTTTGACATGCATAGAATAATGTGCAAAATGGCTACTAACATGTTTGAAGATAAAGACTTAATGAATAGATTAAAGGACAGAGAGTATGACCTGGTCCTAACAGATCCAGCGTGGGGTGCTGGTATAATGTTGGCTCATGCTCTTAAGCTGCCTCTGGTCTATAATGTGCGGTGGATAACTAGCGGAGAGGGACATATGGCCATTGCACCTTCCCCTTTATCTTATATCCCATTGACCGGCTCAGGACTGTCGGACAAAATGACGTTCATACAAAGAGTCAAAAATCACCTTTTCTCTGTCATTTGGCAAGCTCAGGACAGATTTTTGATCCGTCCACAGTATCAAGCTGTTTGTGACCAGTTCTTCGGCCCAGAGGTCAGATATAATTACTTATTGCAGGGAGCAGACCTGTGGCTGATGAGAGTGGACTTTGTGTTTGAGTTCCCTCGTCCCACCATGCCTAATGTTGTTTATATTGGTGGGTTCCAGTGTAAACCAGCAAAACCTCTTCCTGAACACCTGGAGGAGTTCGTGCAGAGCTCTGGAGAGCACGGAGTCATCATCATGTCTATGGGGACTTTTGTGAGTGAGCTTCCTGTTGATATAACAAATGAAATCGCTTCAGCTTTTGCTAAACTACCGCAGAAAGTCATCTGGAGGCATAAAGGTGACAGGCCAGCCACTCTGGGCAACAACACTATGATAGTAGACTGGATGCCACAGAATGACCTTTTAGGACATCCCAAGATGAAACTGTTTGTGGCTCATGGAGGAACAAACGGAGTTCAAGAAGCTATTTATCATGGAGTCCCGGTTGTGGGTCTACCGGTGTTTTTCGACCAATACGACAACCTGCTGCGTCTGCAAGAGAGAGGCGCGGCTATGATTCTTACATTAGCAACAGTGGATAAAAACAACAACTTCCTGAAGGCCATACAGGAAGTGCTGAATGAGCCCTCTTACAGGATGAACATGCAGAGGCTCTCCAGGCTGCACAGAGATCAGCCAATAGCCCCGCTGGATAACGCCCTCTTCTGGATAGAGTTTGTCATGAGACACAAAGGTGCAGCTCACCTGAGAACAGAGTCCTACAGAATGCCCTGGTACTCCTACTACTCTGTTGATGTTGTTCTGTCCTGTCTGGCTACTGTTGCAGCGATTGCTTTTCTCCCTCTTGTGTTTTTCAGATATGTGTGTTTTGAGAAATGCTTGAAAAGAAAAACAAATAAAAAATGAGAAGACACTGAACCGAGTCCTACTATTTATACAAAAAATGTAATCATTGTCATATTTAGGACTTTTGGATTAACTGAAATGGAATGATTTACATTTGTCATAAAACAAAAATACATCTTAAAAAGAGATATCCATTGTCCACTGTTTATAGTCTAATTTTTAAGCTGAATGGCAGGTATTACGTGGGATATGTTTTCCTTTCAAAGGTATGTAAGTGTAAAAAAGACATGACTACAGTTAAATCCTCTCAGTACAGAAATTATTTATGTTAATATAAACAGGAATGCACAGTGCTGCTCCCTATTATTTTATGACAAAGTTGTTACTCCATTCTTTTTGTCATCAGGTCCTCTGTTGTATTTCCCACAGGAGTTGCAGCAGTGATGAGAGAGGGGAGGAAAGCAGTAGTGACAAAGATATTGGATTCTCATCTTGATTGGTAGCTCATCAGCTGAAGAACATGGTTAGTCATACAGCCACCACTGCTGATGGAGTGGCTTTCTTATTAGATAAGGTCATTGAAATCCTCGGTTGAACTTTCATGTGAGGACAAAATGGATGCAGGCAGCTTCTAGATTACTGGTTAGACATTGTTGAATTATTACAATATGACATGTGATGCAATTCCTTATCCATATGTAACAGAGCCTATATAAAAGGATATGTTGTATTATAACATATATATATAAACAACATTCTTTTAGTACACACACATATATATTTAGAAAAAAAATGATATATGTACATATATATACATTTCATCCAATTTTTTTATTGAAATGAAAAACAATGATTATGTTTTCCTGAGTTCTTTATAAATCTATTTTTTGTAAATAATATATAATATCATATTATGTAATCTAATCTGAAATTGAATTTTATTGAATATGCTTTACATCATTGAACAATGGGTACCACAAGAACAAGGGGAACGATTTGTCGTAGTCAAATTAATCAACACAATTCACAACACACATTTTTATAATTAAAAAAATACTCTAACATATTCTGTAAAAATTGGAAGGAACAACCACTATTTTCATTAAACAGTTAATAGGGAATCTAACAAACAAAGGATCCACGTTAATGGAGGACATTTTTTTATCCTCTTCCTGCTATACTGCTATTCAGGTGTTCTGTAATAATGTTAAGTTCAGATTGTACATTCAGAAAACAACTTCATTCAACAATTCTAAATGTTAACATTTCCTTACTCTCACAAAATGTGACTGAGGCTGAACAAAATAGGAGTGCATAACAAGCAGGTGTTCCAGTTACACATCAACGTTAATTCAGGTCAGCACTGGATATTTTTTTTCTCCTCGAGGACTCTGCATAGAAACTTGATGAATTTGGTCTGGCAGGTAAATCATCTGTGGTTGACAAGTTCACAGTTAAATAGCGGGCTGTGCAGCAAATGGTTTTATAGGCAATCATACATTTATTGTTAGTTCAACTTCATTTCTGTTTACTGTGATGGCAGAATTAGCTCTTGTGAGTCAGAAATCATGCTACAAAATGCTATTAACATCTGCACACTGCTGACAATGAAGATGTGGTTTCCTGTCAGATGCTAACAGAAAAACGTTCTCATTTGAAATGACCAGCAGCATCATACTTTATGTTGTTATGTCTTCTAAGCTGATAACTTACTGACATGTTTAATTATTTTCATTCTTCTCATTTTCTGTCCACTTTGCCTTATTTTTGAGCATCGTAAGTAAAGTAGCTTATCACTTACCTGCAACACTGTACACTCCGTCACAATCATCATAGCTAGAGTCCTCAGCACTCGCACCTTTCTGATAACTGAGAAAATGTTTTCAATTATTGATATTTCAAAGTATAATTTATCATGTGTTTTAAAATATGAGACCTTTATAATATGACATTGTTATGTTACTTTCATAATTTATGTTGCTTACTCTCGCCACATGCATAAAAGTGAGACTGAAATAATACTTTGTATTAAAATGAAGTTTCTTACTCTTCTTCCCCCTCTGTGCTGAAAGAGTCTCCTGAGTTGAAAAAGATAAAAAGAATGTATGAAAGGCCAATAAATTGGTTAATGTTTTCTATTATAAATTTACATCTGTATATATATCATTCTAATCAAAAAATATTTGATAGTAGTTTAGCACTGTTGCACTTTTCACAAATTGCTTTCTCAATGATCTCTAGACACGTCATGATGAAAATAATTTGAACAAAACAGAATTAACAATATATGGGTATATCGTCTTCAGGAATTAGGATGACCACATGGAATGAGTGTAAAAGCCATGATCTTTCATGCATTTTAGGTTTTGATCCACGTTATGAGATAATTGGCAAAAACAAATGTGGAGTTTTTAAAACAAATGTGGAGGCGTCCCTAATGTTTTATACATCCTAGCAGAGGAATTGTTGCATTTTAACAGAGCAGAATGTAGATCGATTATGTTTGTTTTCTAAGTCATCATAGATCATTTCATTACAATTCCCCAGAGTATGCCTTCACTGTAATTCCATTTTCAACATACCGTCTGATGCTTCCACATCCTCTCCCTCTCTCTGTTCCTCCACCATGTCTGCATTTGCCTGCTGACTCGCTCCACTGTAAGAAACACATAATTCAAGACCTTTAATCAACTCAGCATTGGCAGACTAGTGGCAGATTCACTTGTGTACCCAGTATATTTTAGTTCACGGTAAACATCCTGCATATAAAAAATGTATAAGAGCACATATCACTGAAAATAGCAATACAAAATAAAATAAAAAAATGACTATCTGCTTATCTGCTCATAAGTTTGGAAAATGCTCTGAAATTCATCAGACAGCATCAATGAGACTTGGTCAAAAGAGAAACTCACTTGGACGCAGCTGAGTAGCCGGCTGAAATAGGAAAAAAAACATTTAAAGTGTTAAAAGGTTCAAGTTCATACTGTGGTTGGTGGGACAAGACAGTGTCATACAGAATAGAAGTTAGATCTCAACACTAATAACAGATCTTATTTTTTTTTTATGTAATTCAGGATGGTACTACAAACTACAAAATATGAACTCAAAACTTACCTTTGTATTTCTCTCTGATCATCTGACCTTGTTTGTTGATCCACCACAGACACAGACACACTAATAAGATCAGGATTATTACTCCAATAGAGCCAAGCACTCGGAGGAACAAACTTTCTGGAGAGCAAGAACACACTACATTTCAGAAGACTTTTAACATTGAAGTACTATATAAAGCAAACAGAAAAACTATATTTCTATATTTTACACTGCATTTTGTAACTATGAGCAGCTGACCCCCTAACCTTTGACCTCGAGCAACACTGCGTTATTTCCATAGAGGGTTTTCTCATGCTCTTGAATGCATTTTGATGGCAGCACCACGCAGCTGTAATGGCCCGAATCCCTAGTGACGGCGCCTTCGATGGTGAAAGTTGCCTCCATCCGGGTGACATTAAACGCTTGCACTTGAAGGATGGTCTCATTCCTCCTCAGGTAAGAGTTGATGAGTTGACATTCACCGAGTGTTTGCAGGGTGTCAGAAACAGCACATCTGAATTCAACATTGTTTCCCTCGCTGACAGTGGAAGGCCCAACTATCGAAACATCTGCCGGGAGATAATTGGCTGTGCGACAAAAAGAGGACAAAGTCAGTGGCGAGAAATAACATTGACATGTTTTCATATTGGGGTGTAAAAACTTACGTATCACTAGAATCTGAATCACGTTTTGTCCTCTCTTGGCTACTTTGGGGAGTGAATCATCATTGGAGTAAACACAGCTGTAGTTTCCACTGTGATGAAGGCCCACTCTTTGTATGATGAAGGCTGTATCATTTTCATCTTTTTTCTGTATCTTTTTATTGATCAAAGCGTCACCATTAAATAAATAAACATGAACCATGATCTTTTTCTTGAGGCCAAATGTGCTGCAGGTTACAGAAAGGTCACTGTTCTCGCTGATAGTTTTCTGCTGGGCCAGGATCTTCGCAGGAAAAATATCTGTTGCATTGGGTTGTTGAAACAGAGACAGACGTTTAACTATAAATGATACGATGCTATACAATCACACTGAGGAAACAGCACACAGACGTGTTCTCTTAAATGGAAGCTCACCGTTGGTTTCGCTTGTGACATGATTTGCGAAAGCACCTTAAAGTAAAAGAAGCCAAATTATTCCTTTCTCGTTATACAAACAATTAAATAGTTAATCAAACATATATAACTTGTAACAATAAAAACAATGTACTTACACAGAAGGATGGCGATTATGATCATGATTATAAGCAATGTGACAGCCATAGACTACACAGACAGCACCTTGTGAATCCTTGTAAAGGCACCTATCATGTTCTTGTCTACAACCACAGTGAAGTGAAACAGTAAATGTGCAGTAAATATAATGGGCCACTTCCTGTGGTGTCTTGCATGCTTTAACTGAGCAACTGTCAGCAGTTAAAACCAGTACAATCCTTGTTTTTTTATTTCTTTGTTCCCACGAGAAAATATTCACCACTACCTTTCAAAGCTCATTTATTTTGTACATCCTGTAGTATCTGTTTGGCAGATCTCCTGCCCTCCTGCAGATCAGCCACACACAGGTTCTGAGTGAGCTTTAATTCAATTCATTAGCCAGGGGTTTCTTATCGGATGTGACTGAGAGCTAGTATCTGTCTGAGCTTCCCTGCCAGCATTCAATTAAATATGGGCTGGATTTTCTTGTAATCACATAGCTCGCCATCTGCTCTGATTTTAAGTTGTATAATAAGAATCAGACAGTGACATACAGAGAGTCAGGCCACAGCCAGGACGTTTAGACTCACAGTACATGTAGGAAATGATGTGTTTTTGGTTGCTAGTACCTAACATGGAGATTGTGATTTAAGTGTAATTTCCATCATCCCGTTTGATCTATAGCAGAGCAAAATTAAAGTAAACCATGGTACCATATGTCTTTAAGTACGTGTGAGAGTTTGACCCTAACCTGTGGTGGAAGTACTAAGATATTAAGAGGAAGTGAAGACCCCTTGTAGTAGGAGCAGATTTTTTTTTTTGTCAGTAAGGAGGGCTAGAAGAAGAAAAGAGAGGCATCCAATAAGGTCCTTCATCACTCACTCTCTATATTGATTGTGATACAATAAGCTGAGTAAGCTCCAAGGGGGCACAGAGTAATAAATAGAGCCTCTGTGGACTCCTTGAAATTACATCTACATCCCAAAGCTTTTGTTTCCAGTGTCAGAAATCCTGGTGGTTCAGAGAAAGCACAGATACAAAAGATAAAACCTTTGTATAATGTTTTTTTATAATGTTTATTTACAGAAATACGTTGTTAAAACAGAGCCAAGATGTGTGTATATTTACATTTTCTCTTTGCACATGGAATGCTTTCAGGGCATTGTGAATATCCAATTTGCAAGGTCAGAAGATTCTAGAGTACATTTTCTCATGGGGATACCTTAAAAGCATAAACTTATAGTATAACCTTTCAGAAAATGTTACAACTGGGAATTTGTTACAACAAAAATGATGACAAAATGGGCGACATAACCCTTTACAACAATCTGAGGGCTTTGTTATCATTTGTAGTAGCAGCAAAGAATTGCCACATGGTGTCACTCTTTGAACACAGTACACCACCTTGCTTGGTTCTCAGAAACATGGAAGGCGTGTTAAATGCTTTTTTCTGTTATCTCTATAAACACGTTTACATATTTGGCATGGAAATCAATGTGGACTCAACATTTAAATAAGAAATTACCAAGCTTCCTGGTGACACAATGGTTGCATTTGTGAATGTACGTACAATCTTGCTTAATGTGAAATTAAGTTCTTCAAGTTCACTTAATGTCAGTTCAGTTCCCATTATTTACTCTTCAAAATTATTGATAATGCAAAAGTGTGGCCTGGCATTGTAGATTATATTCAGAAGAGAGACCAAGTGTGCGCACATCCAGGCCAAGATACTCAGCTGCAAGACAAATACTTCTTAACTGGTGGACACAAAGCTGCTGACAAGCAAGTGATAATGATTTGAATTGATTACTGCCTCAACAAGAAATGGCTGTTGTTGTCTTTCACACTTGCCTAAGGAAGTGCTAAAAGGTTGAAATGTTGCCTTAAGCAAAGAAAAAGACAAATAAACTATTTATTTAGAGTCCAACAGTGTGCAGACCTCCTTTGGGCCCAGCATTGTAGATTATATTTCCATTTCTTGCAGAACTAGTTTTGGAAGAATAAAATGAATTACCACCATTGTATTTGCTTCTGCATTGACGATTTCTTTAACCACTTCTTCACACAAAAAGTATCTATTCAATCTGTGAAAACACAGTCACTTAAACGTTTGCATCAATATATTTGGCAGACTCACTCATCGTTTCTTCTTGATTTTGGATCAGCTCTGTAATTCCTCTGTCTGTGCCATGGCCAGAGTGTTATGTATAATGATTGCTGTGCAGTTAAACAATATTTAAGTATTTGCTTTATCAAACTGATTCAAATGTCATCCCAAAGTAATAGAGGCTGGAGGAAGAGGCCAGCTGTTCCCAGGATGCACACAAGGACAAAAACCCAAAGGAAGATCCTGTCGATAACCATGGCAACGTACTTCCAGTCATCCTGAACCTGTGAGAGGATCACAATAAAATATTTTCAGTGATGTGGTAACATTGTCAGAGTAGATTTCCTATAAAGGTTTACAATTGTTCAAAATGTTTTCTGATTGTTAGCACTCACCTCTTTTGCTTCGTTCTGTAATCTCATGTTCTCTGCTATGTATTTGACACTTTCAATAGCCTCCTGGACCTCAGGGGAGATCGGCAACAGGGAGATTATTCCTCCTTCCACAGACTCGGAGCTGGAGCACTGACTCTCCGCTCCGACCCCAACAGCACTGCCACAAGTCAGCGCCCCGAGGCTGCCCAGTCCCCCGCTCCCTCCCCCAGAGTCTGCAGGCAGTTTGCTGGATCTCTGGTGCCAGCAGCAGTTGCAGCGGCCTTCGCAGCAAAAGAGCGCTGAGCCCGCACCTTTGGCCGGGTTTCCACTTAAGTTATTGAGGTTTGAGAGCTCTGTGTTGTTGAAAAGACGTTGGCGGTTTGTCAGGCTGGACACCACGCTAGAGGCCAGGGCCTGAGGTTTGTGCTTCTTCTTCAAGGTACCTGACGAATGAATGACACAGGGCCTTGAATGCATCGTCTGAACATCGACGGCCGCCGCCACCTTCTCAGGGTCCCTCTCTGGCCGGGTCATGAACATCACCCTGGGCAGCAGCCCCAGGAACACAGTACGCACCCAGCAGGGCATAGTGTGGGTCTTTGGTGTGCGGTAGTGGACGTTCAACACAAAAACAGTGATAACAATAGAGAGGGTGACAAAGATCATGGTGAAGAGGAGGTACTCGCCAATCAGGGGGATGACTAGCGAGGTGGAGGGGATGGTCTCTGTTATGACAAGGAGGAAGACAGTTAAAGACAGCAGGACGGAGATACAAAGAGTGATTTTTTCTCCGCAATCAGATGGCAGGTAGAAGACGAGCACGGTGAGGAAGGAGATGAGGAGGCAGGGGATGATCATGTTGATGGTATAGAAAAGTGGCAGACGGCGAATGTACAAAGAGTAAGTAATATCCGTGTAGATTTCCTCGCAGCAGTTGTACTTAATGTCGTGTTTGTAACCAGGGGCGTCGATGATCGTCCACGCGCCGCTCTCCCAGAAGTCCTGGAGGTTTATGGTTGTGCCAATAAGCACCAGATCGATCTTGGCCTTGTCGTACGTCCAGGAGCCGAACTTCATGGTGCAGTTTTGGTAGTCGAAGGGGAAGTAAGTGACGTCAATCTTGCAGGAGCTCTTGAATATGGCAGGAGGAATCCAGGTCACATCACCATTGTAACGTAGGAGGGCCTTCGTTTTGTCATCAACCTGGAAATCTCCGACTGCACTGTAGAGAGACAGAGAATAAAGGAAGGGTGATGAAATAAAAGGAAGACAGAGTGAAGGTTGGAGACAGATGAGTCAATGAAAATCCAATTGAAGGATCTATACACAAATTAATATTGTTTCCTGAAGATATCGATAAAAATATGTGCCTCGTTTTTATTAAATTGCACCCTGAGCAAAAATTACCCATGCAAAATGAGCAATGGTGAATGGTGAATGATATAGCTTGTCATTGTCCAGCAATCATAAATCATAAATGCACTCAACAACCAATGGAGATTTTGAGCCAGGTTTTTATAATTTGTTGTTATGCTCACTTGTTGTAGAGCACAATGTCTGGCTTCCATATCTTGTTTGATGGTACTCGGATAAACTCCACGCCTCCAAAATCCTTTGGATTCCATCTGAGTTTGTAGTCATTCCAGATCTGAAAAACAAAACAGAATGATTATTAAACAGTAACAACAAGTCAGAACAAGTTGAGTCAGACAAATATTGGACAAATAAAAATTTAATAAAACATTAGACCCAATGATGAAAGCTTAAGGGATCACCAAGGATAATTCAAATTTCATGCTAAACGATCCAATAGTTGTCGAGTTATTAGAAATCAAAACCACAAATATCTACCTTGTGGTGGCGCTAGAGGAAATATCAGGGGATCACCAAAATCATTAAGATGCGTGCTCTAGGGACCATCAATGTCTGTATAAAATATCATGGCAATCTAACCCCTTGAGCATAAAGTCCATTCAAAACAAACGCTAGCAAGTGCCAGGATGGAACTTCAGCAAGCACAAGTAAGGCAAGTGTATTTTGTTAACGGCCTTATAAAGCTACAAAACTGATTAAGAAGGTTTTTTCCTTCTGATAATAAACTTTTACTATACAAATCTTCTCTGACTGAGTTTAAACACATTGTCTTGTTAAATGTTAAGAAGTCGTCATCTCCAACTGTGGCAAATAAACTGAGTTTACACAGTATGTAGTGTAAGAGGAGATATAATAAACCACAGTTTAAAGCGGATTTTATTGACCTTTTGGCTACTGTTTTTGCCCTCTCCTGAGGACAGCCAAAGATGCTTGTGAGACTCATAAAGCAACAGCAATAAAGCAACCTCAGAGAGCTGTAATGATTTCACTTAACTTAAAGAAACAGTAAGTATCTAGAGTGTATTGTAATATTTGGATGGTCAGTGCATAGAGAGACTCCAAAACAACAGACATCCAAATAAGTAAAACAGTGCTTAAACTATCAGCACCAAAGAAAAATTACAGCTCAACCCTTTAGCTTGAACATGGAAGATATGTATTTGCTCAGCAACCGTAAAGTGGGGCTTGGAGACCTGCCCTACCTCATTTGGTTCTGATCTGGTTAACTGCACCATGCATCATTGCAGCAGAGACATTATGTGGGAAATGACAAAACCATCAAGCGATACAGCATGCATGGCTTTTTTGTTGTTGTTGTAAATTATTCTAAAATACAATCCAGTTTAAACCAGCTTAATTGTTCAGGTTCAGTGTGTTGCAGATTCTTAGAGGTTACTGTCACACTGTCAGAAGGGATATTATGGACAAGTATGATATGAATTCCAGACCAGTGACAAATTATTTAAAAAGAAAATAATAAAAAAACATTAACAAATTGACAATAAAATCCCAGTTGAATTGGTTATTTATTTTTTTCTTTAAAAAAATAGGACTAGAAGGATCAATGTGCTTCAAAAGCTTCCTTCCATGAATAATTCAACCTGTCAGTCCAACATAGAAGAATCACGTATGACAGGAGGCTAGATCCATACTTGATGTCCTTGCTCAAGGACCATTTGCACAGCTATGCACCATAAACTTACGTGTCTCAGCCACAGATTTGTCTCCATGATCTGATTGACTTCATCCTGAAAACAGAGCAGAATTGATAATGAAGAAATTTAAGCAAGGTGAAAACAACTAATGCTAACATATTAAAGTAAAGGAAGAACATTGTAACAGGCGATCGTCCAATTCACCGATGAGGATTGTTTGTGTACTTTTAGCGGGGTCAGTCCTCTGTGTATGACGGACAAGAGAAGTAAGAGAGGCACACCTGGGTCCTCCACGCCTGAAGCATAACCCACAGGACAGCTGGAGCCAAGCGGTCCCAGCACAGCCTAAACGTTCATTACAAAAACTCAATTATAAAAGAGGGAACAGAGGGACAAAGTGTGTGTGTATGTGTTTGTGTGTGACTTGGACTGTAAATAAATCAATCTCATGACCCAGAGCATAGCATTAACTTTAAATGTTACCGTTTAGTATCTGGGAGAGGTTCTATATGGCGGGTTAACACAGGGGTACAGGTTGTGGGACAATCTTAACTGGATTATCTTTGGCAGACTGGTGACTTTATAGCACCCTGATACCTAAGGCCCATGTCCTGTATATTTCCAGAGTGCAGAGACACAAAGGAAATTAAGATACATTTGGAATTCAGTGTGTTTTTTCACCATGATGTTCAACTAAAGCTTCCATATATTTTCTCTGGCTGCATGATTTTTTGGTTGAAATGCAAGACAATTTCACAAGATACTGTATTTTAGGAACATATGCTCCAAACATGGCTAACCACATGGTGTGATGTCATGATCAAACCTAAGACTTAAACGGATAGTTCGTAACGTTTTTTATACGAGGTACTTTTCCATAGTTAGTCTATTACCTACAGTAGACGGAGATTGGAAAAAAGACAGCAGTACCTAATCCTAACTCTAACCCAGGAGCAAAACAATATCCTGCTTTGGACGTGGGCGGCATAAAAATGTATTTCAGACACCTAAAAGAAGGCTCACCTAAAATAAATCAATAACACATATCAAGTGTATGATCTATTTAGATTAAGAGACAGGGAACTGAATTGAAAGTGAAACTTATCTATACTGTTTTTTGTGAATGGAACCCACTGCTTTTCTTGGCAAGACCCGCCCTGCCTGCCATTCAAGTGCTACGATTGGCCAGGCGTGCTCGCAGAGGTACTGGTATCCTGATTTTTTTATGTCATATGCCCTGACCAACGGGCTATCCTGACCCTAAATACTTGAGGTCAATGCCAATTACCTTCTCAAACATCTCTGCCTCAACTAGCTACGCAGGGCGGTTCTTGAATGGGGCAAAGAAATGCAGTGGGCTTTTAAGAGAGTTTCACCCTTAGTTCAGTTCCCTGTTAAAAACGGTGTTTGATGGCAAGATAAAGTGGAGAAAATGTTCTGAATATAGCATACACTTATACGGATATTGATTTTTTTTTTGATGAGTCTTTTAGGTGGTTAAAATATGCTTTGCTTCTGCCCCGGCCACATACTGTGTATGTACACGGTATACTTGCCTGTCTCACATGCTTACTATACTTTTAAAATAATATTTGCAAAATTATGGGAAATACACTTGTTCGCATTACAGAGAGTTGGATGAGAAGAACGACTGCCACTCGCATGTCCGTGCTTTAGATATAGAGCTACGGCTAGCGGTCAGTTAGCTTAGCTTAGCACAAAGACAGCTAGCTTGTTAAAATGGGTTTTGTTTTACACTTTTCCAGTCTTTACGCTATGCTAAGATAAGCTAACTGACACTTCGCTACAGCTTTATATCTATGGACAGACAGACATATGAGTGGTATCGAACTTGTTGTCAAACTCTTGCAAGAAACTGAATAAGCTGAATTAAACAGTTTCTAAGAAGAAAAGTCTCTGTTGCCACACTGCCACCTGAACCCACAAGCACAGAGCCTATGTTCAATGTTCCCAGATTGTGAGTTGATGACTGAACCACCTCGGTCTAAATGAGCTCATTAAGCCCTGTTGTAATCGGTGTAGGCTGACCAATACCAATTGTATCTTTGTTTGGAGCACCAGGTGTGAAGAAATTATAGTCATCCATCAGCATGGGGAGCGCCGCAGCCTGCTACATCAACTGAGTTAAGGAGATGACTTTATCTCTTTGACATATTTCGATCCCGACAGGTCTCAAATGCTTATCTAGCTCATGAGATAAACAAACAATAGTAATAAGATTGCCTGTGGGCCATAGGCAAAGGAAAACTGATTTAGATTCCACAATGTGTCAAACACAGTGTTATCCATTCAAACTGTCGGGGAACAAACCTTATGTTCAGGCAACTACTGCATACATAGTGACATACTTTAATAGTTTTGGTTACTATTGGCTGATAAAAAAAAAAAATGAAAATTTTAAAGATATAGTTGAACATTTTGGGAAACACTTTCAATATTTATGCCAAACTGAGCTAGACAAGTCTCCTTTCTTTAGATTATTTATTTACAGTCATTTTAAAGGCAGTTCCCTTGTCTGCTGATGAGCACCTCCTCTTGTCATTCCTCACAAGCAGGGAGACTGATGTGATGGGGAACAATATCAAGGCTGTTCATTTTGTAATGAAGCTGTCCTCCCACTCCAACGCAAGGCTCTTTCCTTAATCATTGACAACCGCTCTAGACCTGTCTGAGTCTGCAGTCAACGAGATCCAGAGATACTCCTGTTAAATCCAGAGCTGCTCGTCTGAAGTGGCAGTGATTGAGTGATAGATACTGCCTAAACTGAGAGGTACTCAGACAGCTGACATTCTCCATCTTGTCTTGGCCAGACAAACAGCCACACTGTCCCTTTTTTTTCATCAAGTAATTCCCTCCTCAGAATTCTAACCCAGGGGCTACTGCGCACTGGCAGAGTGTTTCAGGTGTCTCATGGCATCTCAATTGTGCCCTTCTCTAAAATTTTGTTGCCAAAAGTACAAAAATCAACACACACACACACACACACACACATACACAATTTGTCTTCTAATGCTCCTACCCTTCACATGTAATAAAGTAAAGCTGAGTGATATATGTCTGACTGTGGTGAGGTAGCAGCCCATAACTAACATGTGCAGTGGACATCAGCACTTTTCACAGAAGCGGTGAAAAAAAAAGCATGTGCAGGCTTCTTACCACTTTGACCAGCTGTGACATGGACACCTCGAACTGCACAATGACGGGGTCGGTCACATTTTCCACTGGTCGTATGTACTGGTTGTAGCTGGAGAATATCACAGAGAAGAGCTTGTGCTCTGCATCTGAACAGGAGGCTCCTGAAAAAGAGCAGATTGTCAGAAATGGATCCGTCACTGCAATGTGGTTTAGTTGGTTAAACAGAAGCCCATGGCTTGGTTACAAGATGACTAACAGATAGATAGCTGTTCTTCATATTAACCTTTTCAGTACACTGATTAGAATTAATAAAGCATTTTGTTTTAATCCCAGAGTGTTACCTTCAATCATGATGTGTTGGCCTGATTTATTTAGAAGTTTTCTTCAGTGTGAAGAATAATTATTTGCACCAATACAAAAACATGCATCTCTAAATTAACAGCCCAAAGTCATAATTTATTACTTACTTATTTTACTTATTATTAAAAAAAAATGTAGGATTTGAATTTGAGCATTTTTCACATATAAGGTTATTTCAAAAATGCTTATTTTTATTCGCTTAATCTGTACAGGTAGCCTCCATCATTACTTTTGGCAATATTACTAAACACATTTATGTAAAGCAACAAGTATGGTGTGTTAAAGTATAAACGTATTACTCACGTCGAAGAAGAAACAGAAGGAAGGAACATGTGGGCACAACCAAGGAAAAATTGGCTTTCATCCTGTTTGTGAGATGAATAAATTGAAATAGTATCCCGGGTCAGCGGCAGCAGCGCGCTGGGCGTAGACAGGAGGAGAGAGTGGAGGAGTGGAGGAGAGAGTGGAGGAGTGGAGGAGAGAGTGGAGGAGTGGAGGCGCGTCCGCAGCTCCAGAGAGCAGAGGCAGGGAGGCAGAGCCGCTCGGAGTCCACGCTCACTGATAGGAGGCCCGCTGCTCTGCCAAACACAGGGTAACCTATAGCAGTGCTTCTCAAATGGGGGTACGTGGACCCCTGGGGGTACGTGAAGGCACTCCAGGGGGTACGTGAGATTTTTTTTTAAAAATATATTTAAAATTAGCATCCATTCAAAAATCCTTTAAAAATAGTTATTTAATAAATATTCAATAAAATATAATTGTAAGTTCATGAACTGAATTCAATGCAACAATGCAATCTTCAGTGTTGACAGTTTAATAAATCAGACACTGATGGCAGAGTGCTGTGTATTACATCTTTTTTTCAACCAAAAATGCTTTGCTCTGGTTAGGGGGTACATGGCTGAAAAGAATATTTCACAGGGTACATCACTGAAGGTTGAGAACCACTGACCTATAGCGACCTGATGTGATGAAACAAGGACAGAACTGGTTAGGGGTGCACATTGTTTCACCCTAAAGATCACAACAGGCTTCCATCGGCTGCTAATAAGCCCTCTCACTGATTTAGACTTGTTTCTTCAATTCCCCAGGACATGATGTGTCCAGTTTTCTCTTTAAATCTTGGATTTGGAAAAAAAACAACAACAACCGATATATAAAATTATAATACGCACTTGTTTTCCTAGAGTGTGAGGTTTAAGAGACAAAAAAGTCTCTTTCCTGAAGCCCCTAATAAAAATAAGAAAATGTCTGACATGACATGAAAATATTATTTACCGCCAAAGTTAGTAAAGATTGTATTCATTTTACATGAAAGATTTCAATATTTATTTTATTTCATATAAAGATATAGCTTTTATTTTCATTTAATCTCACTGATCTGAAGTGGGCGGGGCTCCGTTGAAAAAAGTCAGTCTATATGTAGCAGATCAGCTGAGTTTTTTAATTGTGTCAAACTATTAAAATATATTATTTAGCAGGACCCAGGTTGAATTCACACATAGTTCCCCTCACAATAGAAATCCATATTACATCACCAAATAGCCTAAAATTCCTCAAACAAGATCAATAGCCACTCTGTGTGCTGGGTTGGGGTCTACGTGGCCTTCAGCATAATAATATTCATCTTGATTGACTGATTGATCCTTTATTGATTTTGGTTTTCAGACAACATCCTGTGTGTGTGTGTGTGTGTGTGTTTTTGTTTTTTCAAAAATAAGTCTTTTGTTTCCTTTAGTCAGCAGACTGGCCCAGCGGTTTGACAGTCCTGTCCTTCAGCTGGATGAAGGGGAGGCCCAAGTGCTTTTCAGCAAACGTCCACCCTGCTGGAGTGCCCTCAGACATAAAGAAATCCCCTCCAGCAACAGAGTTTGCTGTCATACCCTGTACTCTCAACTTCTTTGAGCTGGGCAAGTGAAAATCACCACCATTGGGGATATTACATCACATAGAGGTAGTAATAAATATTAAATTGACCTTCATTCCTCCGGACAGGGCAAAATGAAACTTGGGTTGTTTACAGAAGATTTAAACTCAGGTTTATTTATGCCGCAAAGGCTATCCTGTATATTAAAAAAAAACTTGGAGTGGAACATGTAATTTTGATTGAACCTTCACATTTTTGAGGACTATATTATGATTGATCTTTGTTGAAAACTAATTAATGCTTGCTTATG
Source organism: Anoplopoma fimbria (assembly GCF_027596085.1). Lineage (NCBI taxonomy): Eukaryota > Metazoa > Chordata > Actinopteri > Perciformes > Anoplopomatidae > Anoplopoma > Anoplopoma fimbria. The sequence goes on from NC_072450.1 coordinate 11,308,618, forward strand.
TGGCAGAGCAATTATCAAGGACAGTGCTTCCATGCATATCTTATTGGAGACTGACGACAAAAGGCTGCTGACGTGATTTATTGGACCTTCCATCGAGTGTTGAATGACGACTCCTCTGGCTTAGATTGGATTGAAACAGATGCTGTATCGCTGAAGCATATTTTGTGGCACCTTAGCGTCTCTCTTCACTAATGACAGGAAGCTAACAAGTGAATGAGAATGATTTTGAAAACTGTAAACAGCGATTAAGGTAAAACATTAACAGTGATGCAGATTGTTGCCTCCTGATTTCAATGAAGGTCTCACAAAAGAAACCAACAGTCTGCAGAATCTCTAACGAGCCCACTCAGCACTGTTTATTGAGCAGTAAATGTTGAGTGTGGGTTCAGTTCAGCATGTGCTCGTGTGTTTTGTGAAGCTCGAATAAGTGAGTGACTGCATTTGCTGGTCTGTAAAAATAAGCAATTTACAGAGATCCACTCTAGTGTAAAGACACAAATGAATGGCCATAAGATGAGTGTCTGAAACAAGTACACTTTGTTCAAACTATTGCACACATTCTTTGAGAAGTTTCTGGCTGAAGGATATTTGGCAGGGCCCTGGCCTCTTTGAAAAATCACAGCGTCTCAATACATTGTAGTCCAGATCAGCCCCATCTCCGACAGTTTTGTTGTATCAACATTATTTTTTGCCAGGTCACACACTCTCACATTTCAAGTGAAAGGCCGTCTTATCTTTATGATGAAATGTTCCAATTGGCACCTCTTCAGCGAAACGTATTGGCTCCGAGGGCGAACTTTATCACCGGCAACACAGATTAACTAAGCACTTACCCTGACAATTTGAAGACTTTATTGGGGATTTCATACATTTGATCAAAATGAGAGAGGACATTATTCATTCTTTAATCACACATCAAATTTCAATGACACGGTAATGGAACTTACACAAATAAGGCGTCAAACAACATCTGACAGCTTTTCCTCATATCTCAGACATATTATATTTCTGCAACAGTTCAGCGTACTCAAGTGCAGTGAAAGCTATGTTCAGTCCAGTTCTGCAGCTGTCTTTTGTAGACATGAACGGAGGTTACCTCAGGGCAATGATGGCTCATTATGTCCATTGCAGATATTCAATTTCCTCAAAATATTTGTTGCCGTAGTATTGCTGTGGACCATGTGGTTTTGATTATTGAGAGACATTTGATCTACGTCCTAACTCGCACAACCATCCTGTCTGGTTCAACTGATAAACACAATGAGGTTGCAAGTACTTTTTTGTCTGCTTTAACCCTCTCAGATGCTTTATTGGTGGTGTTTGGCAAATAAGATGATGCTGTCACTGCTTTTTGACTTCACCGATATGGTACTACAGGCTTTAATCAAACACCAGAAAACCTTGCAACTACTGCAGGCCCGCAGATGGACCCCTCGATTGCAAAAAAAATAAAACTTTTCTTTGAAACTCATCATATGCGAGGAGTTTCTGAGCTGGGCTGCTGGTTGGGAACAATCTGAGTCTGGAAGACAGGCTGGAGAAATAAACCCAGCGTACCCACCACACATACTATCACAAAGATCCACAGGAACAGCCGATCCACCACCATGGCCACATACTTCCAGTCCTCTATCACCTGCAAACAAACAGATATGAAATTAAACTTACTCAGTGCTCATGTTTTTGCCACAACAAACTTCACACAGGCATTTATTAAAATACATCAGTAGTATTGCAGAGCAGTGAGATGAGCGAATAATCCTGCACCAGTGTGTCATCTGTTGATGCTGCCATGCCTCTGTGCAGCCACTTGGGGGCAGAGAGTGTAACTGAGTGAATGAATGAGTGAATAAAGTGTGAGAGTGATTCCCTTTCTGAATCCTCGCATCCAAACAGTCTACCCTGTTTAAACATTTTACAAACATCAAATCAAAATGTCTTGTAGTCTGTAGTGTTTGCTAGCAATTGAATTTGGTTGAATTTGAACATAAAGTGTTCTGTAATATACTTCATATTAATATCAATATACTGTCATATGTGTTCCCTCCTTTCATACCACTAATATAGCTTAAAAAGTAACCATATTTTTATGGTACTGACTGCTGACATGTTTGAGTTATACTACAGATGTTTCAATCTTGCTGAGACCTACACTGAAATTGCTATTGACCCTTTCACCCCATTTTCAGTGCCGACCTTGGTAGTTTTTGAAAAAAGTCATTTCTCATTCCTGGTTCCCTCCTTATTTTATTGATTTATCAGAGAAAGAGATTGATTACCAAAGTCTTCCTTTAATTTTCTCGGACACAGTCACTACCTTAGGTTAGTGGTAGTCCTTAGTGCATCTCGGTGGTCAGAGAATGTACAGTAAATGTTATCACTCCATTGCAAACACCTTTGATCCAGTTTATTTGGATCAGGATGAAAGAGAATGCCACTGACATTGTTGACATTTTGCAAATACCTGACTAGTCACTTACAAATGAACTTGTCATTCATTTGTTTAATGCATACACAAACAGAAATGTAAAGAATACAACACTGTACTGAAGTAGCACTGCACTTTTATACCATTGTCGGACTCGTTATGGACAGTTTTGTCTTTATTATCTCATCAATTTTCTTACTGGCTCAAATCCTGATGCCGACATGGCCCACAATGCAAACTGAGTTTGGTTGGAGATTCAGTTGTTTACTATAGCAGCTAACGTATCTCCTAGCTTCTTAAGATGAGAATCAGGCTACAGAGGTCTGACAACCTCACTTTTTTCTAACTCTTCGAAAAGAAAATCACATAACTGAGTGGTTTACTCAAGTTCAGTGTCGAACAAATAAGAGTGTATGTGTATGCATTTACAGTATTCATTCAATATACAATATGCTTGTTATTTCATGAGTGGAATAGCAAAGATCTGTTCCAATATACATGTTTTTGTTGAGTGATACATTTAAGATAGAAACATAAATCTAAAAGCCTAAAAATCTATACATTTTTTACCTTCAAATTACAAATGTATTATTCCTTAGACTAAACATCCATCCTTCTTGAATTCTTAAATATCAGTTGTGAAATAATTTCGTGGCACAACAAATTTGACAGAAATTTGGCTATAGCACTGTATAAATGTCACGAAACTTTTGGTTAAAATGTGGATACATACACTCTGATCATCATCGTCTCCCATCAAGTGCTCGGCCACGAAGCGCACCCCGTTGACCGCCTCCTGGACATCAGCTGCCCAATCTGAGTTGCTTCTCTGCTGGTGATCCTGGGCAGAGGTGAAACCACTGGAAATGTAATCAGGGGAGCGCAAGTCCCCCTTCCTGTTGGAATGGCTGTAGCCCAGCGGAGGAGCTACATTTTTGTGTCCTGGGGTGGAGAAGGCAGAATTGGTAGACAGCAGGCCAGCAGACGACAAGGTGAAACCTGTTGTGGATTCGACTGGGTAACCCAAAAGGGCTCTCCTCCCCCTTAAACACCGCTGTCGGCGAAGTCTCTGGCGTCCAGAGTTATTCTGAGGGCGTCGCATGAAGAGTAAGGCAGGCAGTTTGACAAGAAATATCAGCTTGACCCAGGAAGGCATGGTGTGGGTGCTCGGAGAGCGGTGGTGGACGTTGAGCACGCACACGCTGGTGATGATGGAGAAAGTCACGAGCACCATGGTGAACATCAGGTACTTGCCGATCAGGGGCACATCCAGTGAGGTGGGAGGAACAATCTTTGAGATCAAAAGCAAGAACACAGTGAGAGCCAAGAGCACGGAGATGCAGAGGGTCATCTTCTCCCCGCAGTCCGAAGGTAAGTAGAAGACCAGAATGGCCAGAGAGGTGATCAAAACACAGGGAATGATGAGGTTTATGGTGTAGAAAAGGGGCTTTCTTTTGATGATGAAGTCGTATGTGAGGTCCACATAGGTGGGATCCAGGGGGTTGACGGTTCGTCTGCCTGGCAGCGCCAGGATATCCCACTCCCCACTGGGAGTGAAATCATCCATACTTGCCATCTCGGACTTCAGGATCAGGTCGATCTCCGTGTGGTCGTACGTCCAAGAGCGGAACTTGAGGGTGCAGTTCTGCAGGTCGAAGGGAAAATGCTTGACCTCGATCTTACAGGCGCTTTTGTATATGGCAGGAGGAAGCCAGTTGATGGTGCCATTGAAAAGGACAATGGCATTGGTGAAGACTGTTACCTCATAGGTGCCATCAGCACTATGAGAAGAGGAAGAGAGAGAGAGAGAACTTTGGAGTATCTCTGAGGCTTGTGTTATCAACAGGGGAACATATATAAACACTGCAGAGGTTTCAGAGAATAATGGGAAAGATATTGATGGTGAACAGAAACCATCTTAATATCAAAAGTCTAGCTATCAGAGAAAGTTTTCCATTCACATCCAATAACACAGTATCGTGGACCTGGGATTTGGTTGTAGTTTGTTTCCTGTTTTATTTTGATAGTCACACTGTTCATGTGTAATGTCTTCTTTAACTTCCTGCCTTTGTCTGCTTCCCACCCGTTTTTCTATCCCACCTGTGTTTTATTAGTTGATTAGTCCAGTGTGTATTTAGTCTTTGGGCTTTCCCTCTTTCAGTTGTGAAGTTGTCTATAATTGTTCCTCATTGGAGTTTGTCTTCAGTTTAGTACATGGAACTTTTTCTTTATTTCCTTTGTGCTGCCTCAGCATGCTCCCCCAGTTTTTGTTGCCAGTCAATTTTGTTTTTGGAACTAGTTTCTGGGTACTCTTTGAACTTTGAAACTGTGACACATAGATTTGATCTCATGAAGAAAACATTAACAGATTATTCTATGAAAATATCTTCTTTTTTAATACATTGAACATAAGAATGTTAAAACAATCCAGCGATGCTTACTTGTTGTACAGGACAATATCTGGGAGCCAGATGTGTCTGGAGGGAATGCGCAGCTTGTCGATACCTTCGTACTTTGCAGGGTCCCATGATAACCTGTAATCCACCCAGTGCTGCAGAGACGGAGAGATCTGGCTGTCGAATCAGACTTCCAAACACACTTGTCAAGACTAGCTCATTTCAAATGACATGCTTCATTATCAGTTAAATATGTCTGCAGCACAATTACAGAAGCACTTTGTTCCACACTGGGAGAAGAAGAATGGATATGGTTTAATTCAAGTTCAGAGGGAAGGACAAATAACAAGACATACACTAGGCTGATTAAGAATACAGGTGAGCTTCAGCACACTTACCTGAGTGAGCCAGACGTTTGTGGTCATGATCTGTTCTCTTTCATGCTGAAAATGTACAAAAGAGGTGGAAATTATTTTCATAGCAGTTTTGATGCACAAATACAATTGAAATTGTGTATAGAAATATAACTGCATATTAACTGACCCTGAACACTATATTATAGGAACAAATGACCACCTTTTATGCGTATGTGCAAGTGTTGATGGTAAATGTAGTCCATTTAAGCAATATATTCCTCTGTGAATCCTATATTGACAGCTGAGTTCTCATCAGGCGGAGGTTCCCTAAAAATGCCTTATTCAATGTTCAATTGTACTAAGCTCCATCCTCTCACATCACTTCTGGTTGCAAAAAGCCAAGATAGCGACGGCCAAAAACCAAGATGTCGACGGACGATAAGACAAACTCGAGGCTTCAAAACAGCATTTCACAAACCAATGGGTGACATCATAGTGACTACGTTTACTTCTTATATACTGTCTGTTCTTCCTGCATGACATGACAGTGACATAGTTGGAAGTAAGTGCTACAGCCTATTTCAGCTTGGATTTCTAATATCTGCCTCTGGGTAGCCAGCTACAATAGGCTGCCTGCACAACACCTACCAGTAGTAGTTAGTTGTTACACTGAGAGTGCATGAAAACAAGTAAGCAAAGTCTAAATACTGTAGTTAGAAAGAAGTAACTGATAAATGTCTGGTAAAGTTAGCTAAAATAAATTGATAAATGGTAAATTAGATACACAGTTGAAAATGATTACAACAATATACGCTCCTATATAATATAATCTGTAGTGTAAAAAACATCCAGTTTAAAGTGCATTCAAAAGAACATTTTGGAATTTGACAGTTGGTGCTGAAGAAAGGTTACTAAATATTTTGTAAAAAACAAACGCTTGTGTAGTTTCAATCAACTATATATCGGCCAACATAATGCAGATGAAACATCTGGTTTCATTAAAAGAAACTAATTTAAGATGCTGAGAAAAGAGAGAAGACAGTATATCGTTTCTGCTGGTGTAACAAGTGCACAACAAGGTTTTTTACAAAAGAGGAATTACTATCTCGACCGGACAGTGTCAGCATCTCAGCACACTTTCGGCTCCTGCAACTTTCATTGCAAAGCATTATCGAAATATGAGGACAGAGTTTTTTCTAACACTAATTAACTTCAGATGAAGCTTCCTGCTTACTGTCATCTTTACTCTGGCGTCTAGTCTGAAGTGAGGTGAAAAATAACTGCATTTAAATCCTCCCATCTTCTCTGATCGCTTGTTAACATGTTTGTTGATGGCATTGTCATCACTCTCCCATGAGATACGCATCCAATAAAGTGCCCAAATGCCAATTATTCCAAGGGTACAATGCAAGCTCATCAACTGAGGCTGTGAATAAGCCTTGCTGCCTCGGTCTGCAGCCGGGAGGAGCCTCCACTGTAAATCACGGGAGAACCTCTATCTCTGTGGCTAAAACAGCTTTATGGCCCCTTTTAATCCAATGTGCTGAAGTTTCAATCTGGACATGACAGAGGCAGAGATCACAGCTGACCACATCTATCCTCTACTTCATCCATCCGTTTAGAGCTATGGCCTCGCTGCGCAGGCTGGTTGATAACTAACTGCTTTCTCAAAGCTTTGTGGCTCTTGCTCTGTCTTTTCCATCATCCTCTTTCTCTCACTCTGTCTTTCTTTTCCTGCCTACCCCTTTGTCTCCCCAGCACATATTCTCTCCCACATAAACAAACACACACACACACACACACACACACACACACACACACACACACACACACACACACACACACACACACACACACACACACACACACACACACACACACACACACACACACACACATCTTCATGGTGGGCAGAAGTATTTGGGGCCTTACCACACTGATGAGCTGAGCCAGAGACACCTGCAGCTTCACTGGGACTCTCTCTGTCCTGTTGACAGCCGGGCGGATGAGTGGGTTGTATCGATCCTTTCCCAGCAGCCAGTTCATGAGACGCTCCTCTGAGTCGGCACAGCTGCTACCTGGTGACACAATTATGTTCAATGATTATATTTATGCACAGGTATTGTATACACATTCAAAATACCAGTATCAAGACAAAACCTTTAGTACATAAGTGTTCCATGGAGTGAGGCTATATGCTCAGACAATTTAGAGTCCATGCTACTTGTTTTCATAAGGGACTATATTCTGGTATATTCCTTCTTGATTTTCAAGCCATAGGACCAGCACGATTACAGATCGGCTCCATTTATTTGCATAATTGAATTGCTGAGGTTGTTGTCCAAAGCCACTACATTCAGCTGTCAGATTTAATATATATTTTTTTTATATTTGAGGATGGAGTTGTCTGGAAACAATCAGGAAGTAGTTCTAAAATCCAGAAAGGAATCTGCATCGTCAGTTCCCTCGTCTCAAAGTCAATACGTTTTTTAAATGGGTTATTGGTTAAATGCCTGTGGTTAACACAAGCTTCAAAACATTTTAAGGTTTGGTTCTACAATATAAAATATATCAGTAAATACCCCTCTTGTGAATTTGTAAGCTTTTACGTTAAAAAGGTGGCTGCTGGAAAAAATAGGAAAAATCCCATTCGCTTTTTGTCGGGGGAACCTGCAATGCTGACTTCCCCGAAAAGTACATCATCCCTGCATGATACAGATCCAATAACTGAGTGATTTCTAGTAATAATGGTCTACATGCAGACAGGCATATCCTCTCTACCTGCGTCTGTGCTAAAACACTCAAACACTATGAAAACAAAGTGAATAAATCTGTTAAGCCAAATACTGTTCCTCCTCTATCTGTGTCAGACTCCTTCATACAAACTGCACATATAGTCTGAAGGTAAACAACATCTGGCAATTAAGAAATACAGGGATGGCTTTGTTGTGCAGTTTATATTGAAAGCATGTTAATAATTCTGCTTTTGCCTTAAGCCAAATCACGGTATGTATCATTCAAGTGAGAATAAGCCATGAATACCAGCACCTCAACTTAACCTACTTCCCTCCATTCCTGATAAATTAAGCCCATGTCGGGGCTGAAGACAAGCCTGATTGAAACTGATGATCCGTGCTTCTCATTTGGAGCAGAGTGAATACATTTAGCACAACCTCCTCCATTTTCTTTACATCCAGCAAGTTATTAATGGCCCTGTGGTCTGGAGTAGCTGAGTTGACTTATTCTTGGGAAACACTCAAACACACATGAGGCACACTGGACTCTTACTGATGGGCCTGTAGAAAAAGAATCGCTAATGAGAATAATGTTAGACTTCCAACTCTAATGCTTCTCTTCTAGCTCAGTTTCAAACTGTGTGTGCCATTATCGGCCCACAGACTCCTGGAGCTTTGCAGGGCGTGGCATGCCGACAGTCAGGCCCCACGGGTCAGTGCATGCTGCCATGACTGTGCCTTGGCTGCAGTCCCATCCAACACAGTCAGACTTCCACAGCACTCTTTTTAACAGATGGTGTGTTGTCAAAGCCCTGAGAGACCTGAGTCAAACAAGCTCTGCCTTCCCCAGAGATAAGGGCCACTGGCAAACTACCCAAACTTGTGATTATCTGCTGTGAACTGCCGCTGGTGTGTGTGTGTGTGTGTGTGTGTGTGTGTGTGTGTGTGTGTGTGTGTGTGTGTGTGTGTGTGTGTGTGTGTGTAGGTTTATTGTGTAATATGAACAGTGATGTGTTGACATTACGTTGATGGAGAGTGAGATCAGGCGTGTTAAAACAATGGCAGAGTCAGCCGTTGCAGAGTTGATAAGGTCACTCTGCACAGCACACTGGGAAAAAAAAAATCTACAAAAATGTAATACAGTTAAGAGACCGGAGAGCATAATGAAGTGTGTGAATGGACCAAAACATGGGGCAAAGGTTGAAAAAAAAAACAGGTTAATTTTCTGGCTGACTCCTTTTGATTTCACGGCTTAGTAAAATAAGAATCTGTATTAATAAAATGGGCAAATCTTTCTCCGTCTTTTTTCTCCTCCCTTTTATATGTAGGGATAAATAGTAGACGTAGAAAGCTTTGTCTCTGTGACACACACGAGGATTCATCTCTTAAATGTCATCACTGACTGACACAATACTTACACAGAGAGAGTCACATTATGAGGTGCTGGTCTTCCCAAGTGAACACACTTTGGTGACGTGAAAAAGTGATTTTGAAGTAGTCAAGAAAAGGATGTGAGGTTGCTGAAACTGATACTTGTAAAGGTTCAGGTGGGCTGTTTCTAACAGGTTGTAAATATGTTGTAGTGACAAAATTAGTTGTGACTTTACTCTAAACATCTCAAACTCTTTGATGAATGCTTATTGCAATTTGGTGAATACAGGCCATATTTAACAGCAGGCCAGGTCTGATTTATGAAATGACTCTCAATGAGACACTGTGTTTGAGTAAAATAGATAGTATCATACTGTTATTTTTGCTTTTTATTCATGTATGTTTTTAGAACTTCAATTAAATTCTAGGTTTATTTATTTGTAATGATTAATACATAAAGAAATACATTTGAGGTATCTACATCTTTGCTATGCAACACAAAGCCACTTCACTCAAAACTTCAAAACAAAAGCACTTTTAACCATCCTCCCAAATCTGGAGCCAACACACATGCAACAGCAAATTATCACAACAGCCTTAATAAGTAGGTTAGGTCACAAAACGTAAAGAAATTCAAACTTACAGTGAACCAAAGAGAGGAAGTAAGCGAGGATGGAGAGAATCCGAGTCATTTTTTCGGCACCATCTGATCCGCGGTAGTTGTCGGTGTTGATGCCTCAAAGCTGTGGTGTTTAGCGCTCTTCCCCTCGGACATGCCGGACTCTGAGGTTTTGGGACACTTAAACAGCACAGTGCTGATGACTGAAAAAAATAAAAAATAATAATAATTTGCCAAATAGCGATATCTGTTGTTTCGTCTGATGGGGTATTTCTTTAAAAGCAATCCGCCCTCATAAAATTCAGCGACTCTCCTGTAGGGTCTTTACGCAGCAGCCTCGTCCTGGAGCGCTGCATCTCTCCGTCCCCAGCAAGCCCTGCAGGTCTAGTCCCTGGTCTGTGATCGGCTAGACGATTACACCAGCAGCTGTTTTAGGTGGCATGTTCACTGAGCTGTATTTTGATCATTGAAAGGGAAGAGGGGGGGGAGGTTATGGATTTTGCGCCTGAACACTAGAGAAGTATACTATTCAGTCAGTGTGCACTTCAACCTTTGTTGCCCTCACACCCATATAACTGATTATAAGCAGCATCTTCCTACACTACAGAAAAGACCCATCATTAAAACATATAGACCTGCATACCCTCCAAGAAATGATTATGGAAGACTCTACTTGAGGATTTTCTACAGACTTAAAGTTGACGTTTTATACTATTCCATGTAATTGTCTCGAACCCAACATGTAGTCACATGTCAGCATGAGGCTCCTTTCCCCATAACTTTGGTCAAACATCATCCTCAATGAGACAACCCAGACATCTGAGAACCCATTTGGGCCTAATTCTCTTCCCATCAGCGAACATTAGTTGACGATCCTGGGGACTTGCCATCATTTGCTGACTTCACATTGCTTTGGCGAATGTGGTCAGGAGAGGACAATAAATTATTCTCTGCTCCTGGATGTGAGATTTAGTGAGGTGAGGGCCAGTCAGACCAGGAGCAGTGCAATCTTAGCGTGGCAGATTTACAGTGGCCACGCAGTTTAAAGACTCATTATAATGGCCAGTAAAAGAACTGTATCCGACATGAGGAGCGACCCCAAGGACTCGCCTGGAGTTGTAAATTCAAACTCCAAAGACTTCTATTCTGGATTATTGAGAGAAGATCAATGGGGGCTGATTAGGTTTTCACCCTCACATGTTTTGTCAGGTCGAAGGGGACAGGGCAACGGACTGCAAAGCTCGACCAATTGCTTGAAAGATCTTATGTATCTTACGTGGTATATTGTTTATACAGAAAACACATGTTTTTTTTCCTAATATGCACATTCAATGCAACATTGTATTTTAAATCTAGATGCAAACAGAACCAATTGGATCTACAGTGTAGACTAAAGTAATGTTTTTGGCTTTCTTTGGTCTATTTACTACAAATTGTATACATTTTACCGTACTAAGTATAAGATAATGTTTTAGATTCCTAAATGTTTTCTTTCTACCTTACTTTCATTAATCTCTGTATACCAATGAATTGCGAGGGCATGACTTTGACAGAAATAAAAGCAGACATGACTTTCACTCTGATAGAATAAATGGCTCAAGCAAGTTTCAAGTGTCTGCGAGTATATTCAACAAGATAAATCAATGAATAGCAAAGTCTGATCTGAGGCTCAAATTTTTTTTTTTTCAATGGAACGTTGATCCTACAAGCAACTTGACAGTATACTTTGAATATACAATGAACGGCAGTGAAGTCATTAGAGGTGAAACAAAAATGAACCATGGGCCAGCTCATTTCGTAATGGCCACCTACTTCATCAAATTACACAATGATGAAAATTTACAGGGACACATTCTTTGAAACACTCAATATGTACAATATAATTTCTGCTTAGAGAGCAATAAGTGATGCTTCAATAAATACTCTAAGGTCTTTGGTACTAACTGCAAAAATCTACCTTTTGCAATTAGTTTTATGACAAGTGTGAAGTAAACAGCCTTTAATGATAGAATTGCCCAATCCTTAGCTTTTCTCCTCCCTGATAACATCTTCTAAATCATTTTATATATTCAGACACATTACATTTAATAGTGAGAAGGCACAAAAACTATAAGTGAAATGTTGGTGTCTCACTTTTATTAAACCTCGTAACGAGGCTCTGGGGAAAAATTCTCTCTGGCCCTTCTGAATCATGATGTTCAAGCTTTCCCATTTCATCTGGAAGATGCAATCTTTTTAAGGTTTAAGTGCCACCAACTAAAGCCAAGTCAAAAAAGAAAAGCTTTGCTGCCACACAATATACGACTTTAGCAATTTACAAGCTTTTGAACAAAAATATTAATGGCATTTTCTAGGCACATTTTTTTTTTCTCAACCACGCTAGTGATGTTGCTCAATGAATGGCAATGTGAGTCTGTTCGTTGGTTGGTTAGTCTAACCATTTGGTCCACACTGAAATATCCCATTGAATGGATTACCATGTAATTTGACATTCATGTCCCCCTGAGGATGAATTGTAATAAATTTAGAGATTTGTACTTTTGTAAATTGTTTTGTAAATTCTGGTTTACGACCAAATACCTCTGGAACTAATGACATCACCACAACTTTCAGCAGCACATTGCGTTTATTGCTAACTAGCAATGTTAGCATGCTAACATGCTAAACTCACACAGTAAACAGCAAACAAACAAAGCTGGAAAACATGCCAACCTTTTTGTTTGCATGTTAGCATGCTGATGTAAGCATTTAGCTCAAAGCAAAGAACTGCTGTGCTTGTGTACTGTCACGATGGGCAGTGCAGGGGAACAGGGACTGGACCCAAATGCAGACAGAAGAGGAAGCAGCAGGATTAATTCAGTGATTTATTTCCAAAAGTTTACAGTGATCAAGAGTCCAAAAGGCAGTTGGTGAGGTGCAGTTAACAAAAAACTGCATAGCAATAATGATGATCTGACAATAACCAAAGAGAGATTAATAGGTAAATGTGGGGTGTAGCTGATGAGTGAATAAGATGCAGGTGAGGAGGCGGGCAGGGAAAGCCAGGCAGAGCTGATGAGGGAAATGGAAACAGGTGTGAAGTTGGGAGGGGGAGTCAGGAGAGCAGGACTGAGGGCATGTGGTAGATGGCTTAAGGATGGCAGATCCAGGGAGTGAGAGGAGGGCACATGACCTGGGGAGGTAAGCAGGTGGCTGAGACACAACACAGGGAGTCCAGCCCAGCGAAAACACCAAAGAAACTCCTGACAAGTACAGCCGCACAGCATGTTGAGTCTTAGGAAAGTATACAAATTATGCGAGGTACATAGAGTGGAACATTAAATTTCCTCCTCAACTCAAATATGTGTTTTTCTTTTTGATACATCATTTGGATGTTTGAACTCACGAAGAATGTTGTCTGTGGAGTTTTCACATTTATAAACTGACTGAATGTACAAGATGATTCTGTGACATCACTACTGGTTTGGTAGCATCAACACATCCACTGAGAATGGACTATAGGAGACACCTTATGTCCGTTAACGATTTGCATATTCATATATTCTGGGTTGAGGGTGAAGAAGCAGGTATAATTTTAAAAGCATTTGTTATTGGAAATTTAACTTTTTTGTGGAAAAACCCTATCAGGAACAAATCATTATTCCAAGAAGAGTGTTTTGAAATATCTTAAAATGGTGTCATTGCAGCTGTAAGGATAGAACCATGACAAATAAAATAGCAAATGTGTAAAGGACAACATACTAGAGCTGATAATCTAAATTGATATATTGATATATTAAATGAGTAGTATTAACTTACTTTATTGGTGGCTCTCCCTGTATATAGTTACAAAATTAGTGAAAGAAATGTCTATCATTATTATGGCAAAGAAAATAAATAAGTCCCTTGTTGGAAAAAAAATTCTGACACTCTTCACCAGAACCACTTAAAATAAGCAAAACAGAATACATTTAGCTATATAGTTTATGTTCAGTAATATGACAAGCAGACAATAAAAGTTCAAGGGTCACAGCATATATCATCTGAAGGTTATGTTGTCTAGAAGTCTGGGCTGGTGTGCTCACATGTCAGCTGAGGCCCTGTTATTTTGTTCCTTGATGTGTAGTGTTATCAGCTTATACAGCCTTTTGCTCACGTCTCTAAATCATGGTAATCAAGTTCACCCTAGCAGGAAGTCTGTCTGGATTCTCGGTGGATGCAATAAAAACAGGAAACCGCTCCGAAAATGATTGAGGATCCGAAAATATCTGGCAGACTGAAAACCTCTTGCTTCTTTAAATTTCAGGAATCTTGAATAGAGTTTGAAAAAAAAAAACAGTTTCAGAGTGTCACTACCAGTAGCCCGGTGTGGTGTCACATCAGACTGGGCTTACAAATCATCATGGAAAGATAGCCACTATACTCACAGTTTGGCATTGGCTCTTTATTAGGTAAGTTTGTGTGTAGTGCTTGTTTGACTTCTGTTTGTCTCTGCAGTATGTGGGGTGGAAAAAAACGAGCATCTTGCAGGAACCACATAACAGTTTGACATGTGGACATACAGTTAGTGTCTGTGCATGAGAGAGATTTCCCAGTGTGCCAGGGAACTTGATAGAAGAGAAATGGCTAATCAAAGAAATGCTGTTGTTGCAGTACCATGTTGCACCACTGTAATCCCACCCTGCGAGGTATATATATCAAGCAGGCAGTTCATTACCTGGAGTGCTTGGCTCCTGTAGCCAGAGAGTCACAGCCTCACGTGAAGATATTGATTGCCCACCACCCATTGCCTGCAGGGAAACAACTCATCTCATTGGTTCATTCAATGAGATGGGTTGTTGGGTTGAGAAAGGGATGTGCATGTGTGTATGCATGTATGCAGCAAAATTCAGAAGACCAGCCAAACTGTTCTTACGGCATAAGAGCAATTTTGAGGAAAAACTACTCCACCACATTTTACAGGGAAATATTGTCTTTTACACCCCACTATATTTTTGAAAGGTAAAATTTGAATTAACTTTGGATTTAAATACATAAAACAAATGTGATGATCTCCGAGAGTAATTATCATTAGCTAGCTCGACAAGCTACAGGAGCAGAATACCAGTTAAACATCAGTATAATAGTAGTATACTTGTAGTGGCCGTTTATACTTTCATACATTAAATACGTTTTTGATACTAATACTTTACTTTTACAATCTGGTAAAGCTTGTTTACTTGTGAGTAAAGTATATAAATATGTCTTCCACAGCTGGTCCGAAATAAGCAAAAACTGCTAAACAAAGATTTAATTTAACAAATATCTTCTGTGCTGATATGATGTGGAAGACCATTGATTGTTTGAGGCCTGTCACTGGAACTGCTCAACAGTAGCCACTGGCAGGCATCCAATGTTACACACTTCCACTTGGCCTGAACTACTGAAACACCACCCACAAACTCACCATCCACTGCAGAAAGGCATCATTCACTGACCACAAAAATAATTACTTATTGTTCATTGATTCATATTCCTGAATGCAAACCATTTTCATAGGCAGTTTTATAGAGGCAGTTTGGTGGGACTTCTAAAAGAACCTGGAATGAAACTTGTATACGCTTAAAACACACTAAATAAGTAATATTTATGGGGGATTGACAGTGTTATTGAGGAGCATTTTTCCACATGCCTTATGGCTTGTTTTTATTTCCTCCAAAAAGTAGAAGTAACAGAAATTGGACGAGACAGCAAAAGAACGCCGAAAAATATTAATAAGGCAGAGGGAGGTTTTATCTCAACAGCTCATATCTGTAGCGTCACACGGCGGTCAGTAATGAATAGTCTCTGGAGAAGACAGATTAGCTTGTTTATTAATGTATTCAGCCTCTCAGTGATAGACAGGATAGTGAGACCGCTACCGAGTGTTGTGTCCAATATGTCATACAGCAAGAGTGAGGAAGATAAATGGTCTTCTTTGACACCTGCAGATAGAGCAGAACCATTTTTTCAGCTCAGTATTGGGCATTAAACCTCACCTGTCTTGAGACACAACACCACAAATCCTGAAGGGCTTCATTAGTCTGGGCAATCCCTGATCTCCTCTCCTCCCCACAGAAACAGAAGTCTGATCTAGAGGTGGCCTTCTCCTTATGTCAACAGTCAAGGGCATTATCTGGTCATTTTAGCCTTCAAAGCCTTCACTGAAGTGGTTTGAATGTTGAAAGCCTGATTTACCAAATTGTACGTCCCAGATTAAAAACTGAGAGGCTGACAGACCAGAATCTGATTTAAAGAGCTCTCATACTCTGCTGGTGTTTAATTGAAAGAAATTGCAGCTTTTTAAATAGTGCTCTGTTTACAAAGCTGCAATTAAAAAAGAGAAAGAAGAAACAACAAAGAAGAAACAGAAACAGGGCCGTAGATATCAATGTAGACACGAAAATCAGTGTATGTGTTAAAGAGTGTGTCCACATACTTGAGTTTGTGTAGTGCACATGCATAGGTCCGTGTATACGGAACGGTAATTTTGTCTGACTGCAGGGTTTTTACTGCTTTTTGCGTAATTTAAATGATAAATCACCTCAAAGGTCCTTTTGTGTTAACAGAGCTGTAAAATTGATCTCATTTGTCACCGTGAGGTATTTGACATAGGCACTATTTACTGACATGCATCATCGCGATCACAGCTGACAAGAATCAATTATTTCTGTCCTAGACGAGGTCTTAATGTGCTTAGAAAGGTGTGCTAGGAGCTGCAAGACAAGAGCCCGATCGAAGAAATGCCAGCAAACTGTGTCTTTGTGTAAATCTTTTCATTCTGCTTCTCTGGTCACAAGAAAGGGTTAGATGTCGGTAGCAACGCTGGGAGAGATACAGACAAACGAATCAGCCACTGAAAAATAAAGGAGGTTAGGAGGAAGATACAGTATAGATGCTGCTAAATAACCCAAGTCATAGACATGCAGGGAAACAAACAAATAGTTACTGTGTAGTGATAGATGTGGGTGAAATGTTGATGGATAAAGCTGGTTGAAAATATAGATTTTCTTGACTTATGCAAAAAATTGACAAAAGTATCAAGAACCTTTGCTCCAAATCGTAGAGGTATTTCATGACTGTAAATAAAAACCTGTTACCAATATCTGTGAACAGTAAATATTTAATACTCCACTAACAAGTTAAATAAAATGTCTTAAAGTATAATAACAAAAATTGGAAGTAAACATTTAGTTTTTTGGCATTTTGTTTCGTCATTAAAATCCAGACATTGATTTTATTGCAGAATAACAAAAAATCCTGGAAACACATTTGTGTTCCACAGGAAGAACTGGAGACATTGGTCCTGGCTGGACATAATTATGATGGAGTGGGACTGACAGTGCCACTCTGGTGTTATTGGACCTTGGAAGCTGAACTCCTCTCCTGGGAGTCATAGTAAGGTCAGAGCTGTGCAGATCCAATCAATGGCTATCAAAGCTGGACATGGAAATGACCCGTCTTGGCCTGACCAGGAGTGTGAGATTGTTAATACACCATATGAGGGTGGTCCCAGTAGGAGGATGCATCTTTAGGAGCACAACATTTAATCCACTGTTGGACGAGGTGGGAAACTCATTATCCATTAGTTCAACATAGTTGGAAAAGAAAGATGCAGTAGTTTTGAAGAAAAATGTTTCGGCTGCTTTCACAAATTGCATTTTCATGTATGAATTCCATGTGAGTTTGAATTTTCCTAACTTGGATCCATGTGAATCCATGGTGACTACCATAAAGCATCCCAGTCACTAAAAGAGACACGGAGTATACCTGGAAACATCAATCACGCGTAAAGAGTTACGCGTGATTGATGTTACTGACCTGTAAGTGACTGGAGCTTGCATGACGCAACTATATAACTTGGGTTTATGACGTCTGTTCATTTGGCCAGGATTGTTATGTCTCTGTGATTCAATTCAGGGTGTATGTTGCCATCAAACCCACTCTCCAGGGAAAAGGATGGAAAGGATGAAGCCCTTCTGTGCCCAAGAGACCCTCATCATCGCAGAGAGCTCATCCTGGGGGGGGGGTCTGGGTTCAGATGGCCAAGTGACTGATTGCTGCGCGTCTGTCTGGACTGGCTGCTAATGATGCAGGGCAGAGATAATCAACTAACCACAGGCATCGTGGCTGGTTGGTGCTCCAAAATAAGTGAAACAGATTGGATGGGAAGCTGCATTTCCCACATGGAAATCCAACCATCCATCAATTAGCTGTAACCAAATACCCTCAGGCCGAAAGGGATAGTTTATTATTGGTGAGCGGCTCTTAGGTATACCCACAGAGAGGCTGTCTTGCATATTGCACCAGATACTGTGATCTTGACTTATGAGGTAATGTAATATTAGTCAAAGACAGGAGTGTACAAAGAAAAATAGTACAGGTTGTCGCTACAAATGATTCACGCACTGCTTGGGCAGTTTGTAACAAGTAAATATAGTTGCATCTCCCACCAAGCCAACAAGCACTGCTATATAAAAAAAAAAGATAGATCAGAGCAATAAAATAAACATTTCTTGAATTTCATAAAAAAAAAAAATAACTGCACATATATGCAACAACTATGTGCATATTCTTGTTATAAGGTGACTTTTTTTGATTGTATGCAAGGTATGGGTAAAAAAGCAAGTTCGGATTTTGGGTAATATGCATATTACATGATTATCATCGTGATAAATGATTGATTAGACAAAAATCTTCCTGCTCTAAAATGTGACGGATTACTTTTCTTCCACAAGTTATGTGATTGTATGAATTTAAAACCCTTGTCTTGGCATTAAACCAATGTGGAGGTTGGGTGACATCTTTAGTTTGATGTATGTTGAAATCACAGCATTGCATAACTTAGTATGGACTGCTAATCTTAATATGAATTACGTCCCTGTTCATTTACAACATGGTAGTTGATGTCGAAGACGTCAAAAGGAGGAGTTTGGCGATGCCTCCGGCTGATAAGAACCTTAGCAATTATTGTATTTATTGTTAGGTACAGTAGGCTTACAGCATAAAAATGTACATCAATTAATTCTGCAATACAGGATGTCAACAAAAGTGAAACTCTTAAATCTGTTCCGCTCTACTTTAACCCGTCGGAAAAGTGTGTCTCGTCAGGTGTGGCTACATCCAATCTCTCTTGCTGTTGCCCTGGTGAGGACTACAGAGAGGTTACAGACTGGTCCACAGGTAGAGGTAAATTGGATGTGTCACAGTTCGCAAGATTCCAGATGGCATGTTGCTCCCCTTGAGACCCTCTCCTTCCTCAAGTCTCCTCTGTGATCAGAATCATTGGTGGAAGCTGCTATCTGCCACACACAGCTTCTCAGCACAACCACCATATGTCTCCCTCCACCTTTTCTCATTGTGTGATATCCCTCCCTGTACTCCACACCAGAACAGGAAGGCAGACAGTTAGCTGGTCACATGTATCCCAGATTTAGCGGTTGGTTAGCTAACTTAAGCTAAGTCAGAGTCACAAAGCTGACAATTTATAGAAAAATTGGTATACATTTGTTGGAATAGTCTCTTTGAGGGACTTTTTATATAATTCAAGCAGTAACAATGATACCTACTAATTCCCCCACAACACATACAGTCATGTATGTGTTGTGGGGTGATATTAAAAGTAGTAGATGATATTAAAAGTAGTAAACGATACCAAAAGTTTAGCACTTAAAATAAAGAGAAGTTACGGGTGGTAGAAGGAGCACACATTTACACATTCTTGCACAAATTCACAAATCAGAATACACATATAAAGTTCTAAGATACAGTTTCACAGCTCTCTATTCATAATTGAAAAGATTATTGCCACAACAATTCAACCTGATTGTACACAAGAAAAGTGACAGAAACAGTTCTGGGAAGAATTAATAAAGGACTAATAAAGGATTATCTTATCCTAAAAGAGAGCTTGAGAGAGAAATTCAAACCTGCCTAGTGTACTTTCAGTCTTTCTGGCGAATCACTGCGTGAAGTGGCAAAATTGTCAGATAATCTGTTTTGGAGAGTCACAAATATTGCCTGAAGCAATCCCAGCAATGAAGACAATTTGGACATCACTAGACAATCAGACACACAACTTCTTTCTGGCATGGTTTTTATAAAGTCAAAACGTTCAGCGGATATACTATACACTCACTCTAAGAGAGTGTTTTGATTTATGAAGCAGATTATTTATTCAAAGTTTGATCTCAAATTTGACTTTTGGTGCCTGAGCTAGTCGATGCAGTTAGTGTATGCTTAACTGTCAGCACCTCCATCATAACTCTTGCCAGGACTGAGTAAGTGCTGCTATCTGCCTGCATGTGCCTTCCATTTCAGGCCCGTTGCCCGGGGCCAGGCAGGGTATGATTTAGATGATATTTGTCCTCTTAGCTAATTGATTTAAGCTGGGCCTCCTTCCCCCCCATTGTCAGCCTGGCAGGGTCTCCCACTGGCGCTGTAAACTGTATTAGCATTAGGATGGATAGATTGGCAACGGTTCACTCATTTATGAGACCCCTTCCATGGCTCATTTTGCCTCTTGCCAGAGCAGCAGTGCCCCAGAAAGTAATAAGACTTTGGCTTGAATGTGATTAGGCAGCAGTTTACTTGGTTAGACCATATGAGGAACAACAGATCCCACTGAACAGCGATGCTCCACAGATAACCCTTATCCAATTAGATTGGCACAACACAGTCCATTTATCCATTACTCTGTAAAACTGAAATATAGATGACTCTACAAAATATAAGGACTGACAAGAAACATTTTTCCTTTGCTTCCTTGTGATATTACCATTTCACAATAAAGTCCTTCTTTAACCTGCCTATTTCCACACCTTAACTCTATATATCAATGTGTGTAATGGCTTCAATCTGGATTCATGTTTGGCATTTTATTATAGAGATAGGAAGGCATGAGCACTTGACTATCCTGATCTAAAGCTATAAAACCAGCACACAGCATCATTGATGAGATGTGTTACATTATTAAAGTTGATAGTGTTGTAGATGCTGTTTCTCTTATTGTTTTTATGCACTTATTGTCGCGGTTCTTGAGTTGCCTCCACACTGACTATAATGGAAACTTGATAATGATCATCAACAGTTTATCGGTGTGAAGCATGTGTTACATTATCATATAATATGATTCAGAATACAAAGTGTCGAGCCTGCATACTTCTCCTTTAAAACTGACTCCATCTGTGGCTTTAACTTTTTAACTGGTGAAGTGAAAAGACTGTTAAGACACTTCTGGCGATGTCGCTGCAGTTCAAGGTGACATTTGTTCTTTATTCAGTACTATTTGAGAATAATGGCCCTCTGTGGGCTCATTGGAGAAACACTTAAGTCGACTAAGACCCATGGAATTGACAAGTGCCTTTTTTAATGTAATTATGTTTTGGAAGACACTGGTGTAAAAAGTTACACCACTTAAAATACACTGTAAACCTAATTTACAATACATTAATATATTTGTCTTTCTGTCTGTCTTTCTTTCTTTCTTTCTTTCTTTCTTTCTTTCTTTCTTTCTTTCTTTCTTTCTTTCTTTCTTTCTTTCTTTCTTTCCAGGAGCCACAGTAATATAAATGGCTGTGCACAGTATCACCAGAGTGGCAGGCAACAACATTACCTTTGTTAACAAGGGGCATGGATATCTCTCTCTCTCTCTCTCTCTCTCTCTCTGGAATTTAAACCTTTTGGCCCCAAATGATTTCCATTATTGTTCAGTTTTACACACAATGCTTGCTGTCTAATCATAACAGCATTTCAGTTCATTTTCTAGCCAGTGATATGGATGCATTGCTCTTGTAAGGTCTAGGGAAAAGTGAAAAAAACTGTCATGGTCCTCTGGGGGACAGTTTCCCAAGATGCTTGTCAGTATCAGATGGACACATCCCATTAGATATTGGAAATAAGCCTGGAGGGCTTTGCTACTCGCTGGCCCGACCACCCTAGCCATAAGGAGGGTAGACTGAGAAGATTAGCAGATGCAATTGGACTTAGCTCTCGTATGTCTCGTATGTTAAGTCAGCTGTCCTAATATAGTCTATCTTGATTTTAACATATAGATTATTCACATTATTTCATGAATGTTGCAGAAATTCCAGCTGTTCGATTGATTCGAGTTTTTGAAAGACACAGATAAGACCATAACAGGGTGCCATCGCTCCACCACACAGGTGAAAATGTTTATTTCCCTTACAAAATAAGGCAATTCAAATCACTCACATTTTATTGGACCATGCACGGACTGAAGTACAGCTGAGAACAGGTCTATTGTAACTTTTGGTTTCAAGGACAGTGCTCATGTTATGGTACATTAGTGTTATGTTTGTCATCCCTCTTTGCAGGAAAACATTTAAAAGCCAAGAGGAGGGATCATTTCCAGAAAGGCTTTACTGATGTACCGTATAGACTCAATGAGGCCTTTGTGTCTAGCAGGTGTGAGACATAAATATTGTAAAACCAACCACCATCTCTGTCAGTTATGTGAATGATGCGAGGACGTACGCTACTTTCACTATTAGGGCTCTGTGTCCTGGACGTGAACCTTTGTCTCAGTCTCTGCTCGTTTACTTATACTGCCCCCAGAAGAAAATTGAATATCGCTCCTCCCTGGTGAGATTGGTGCAGTCTCCTCTGACAAACTGCCCTGCTGCATGTGGTGAATCAGCAGCAGAGGCGGTAGATGAATGGCTTCAGCGATCCAAAGTTAAACATCTAAACACCTGCAAAGCCCTATAAGACATTGGTTAAGCACCTAAGTGCTGTATTTTAACACTTTTCTCTGTTGATAAGGGCTAATGAGCTGAACTCGTCGACACAATGCACAATACACTCTTCTGTGAAGTAGAGAGCTTCAGAGGGATCAGATGGTTCAGTTTCACTTCTGCTTTACTATTAATTCAAGGGGATGACAGAAATAAAACATGCTCGCAGTTGTGCATTTACATCTTATAATGAGGTTCAAGTTCAAGACGAAGAGAAAAAAAAGGCATGTGGAGCCTTCATGCTGCCAATTTTGACCTCAGCTCTGGTGTTGTACATAAAGAAATAATAAAGGCTGTAAATGGTAGGAGATGATTTGCTCTTGCTGTCTTTGATGAAATGAGAAGACAGGGCAGGGTTTTAATTAAGTTTTCGTCTAGTGCAGATGGAGGGCAGAAGAGCAGGATAAATCACAAAAGAAAACAGCAATCTGCCTCTTTATTAGTGCATACACAGTCACGCTGTGACAAACTGCACGTCAGCTGCTCAATCATAAAACAGGGCTGAACAGACTATCAGGATATAACCAAAGACATTTGTTTTGGTGTGTTCTGACCAGTGACAGGCTTTGCATTGGCCTTTGTGACATCCCTGAAGATATGCTCTGCCAAAAATGTTTTATATACACTCAGCCTAAAATATATAACACATAAGCACTGAGATCTACAATCCATTTCTCTATTGTCTGTCTCCTCTCCTTCATTTTCATGACCTCTTCATGAGTGGAATGGATGTAATATTATGGGTGCAATCAATATTGAACATCAAATATGACAGTGTTTGTAAATGCAACCCAAAATATGCATAGTGCATTTTACTCAATAATTTTATTTATGAAAAAAATGATTTAACAGGACATATTCTGGTATAATGAATACGTCTAAGAGTACGAACTAAACCTCCCACTGGCTGTGAATTGTGGGAAGATGCAACACGTTTAGAGGAGTGGGTTAATTGCTTCTGTCAGTATGTTATACGACCGCTATCTTCTTCAACATGGTGTCATAGCAGTAGACACATGAAGATGCAAGTCCTGCAAGACAGTATCATCAATAAACAAGCAAGGACAAGTAATTACACACCAAGAAGAACAATGTGTACTAATTGATTTAACCTGCTAGTGAAAAGTCAGCTTGGGTAAGACAGGTCAGCAACATTTAAATTACGTTAGGGGCAAGGTGGAAGTGCTGTGAAAGACTGATAGTAAACATAGATAGTCTAGTATAGTATTTTTTTAATCAATATGTGATCCATCTTTCTAAACTTATTATCACTTTCAGACCTTGTAATGTCTATAGTTGCTCATGGCTGATACAATGAATTGTTTTTCCTTATTTCTGCAGCCCATTCAACCGGCCGATATTCATATTTTGAAGTAGGCTGCAATATCATAATTTGAACAGGGAATTAAATAGCGTCCCTTTTTAATTACTCAAACATTTGTGACCAACTATAAATTAATTATTATGATCATAGGCTGTCAATACTATTATTTCAGAATGTTATTATTCATTGCAGGGACACACAAGACCAGACGTGCACATAAAGAGGCAGTCATTCACGCACTCATTAATACAGATGCATACATAACAAAACAAAATGAAAAGAAAACGTGGCCACAATTTGTGTACGCCACGTTCATCCTTGTTGATTTAACACTACCACCTATGAATCTGCTACCCAATCCCACCCAAGAAAAATGGTATTACAGTGCTTTCTAGACTGGAACCTTGACCTTTCACGAACCATTACATTAACAAAGTCCCTGACCTACTGCACACCCAGTGAGTTCAGGTAGATTGTTAGAGTTTATTGCACATAGTTCCAATATTCTACACTGTAAATTGAAGAATTTGTCAACTCAAATATGAAGACTTGTGAGAATGCTGTCAACGGTAATCCCTGATCATCAATGCACACACTAGGCCTGGGTCTGCACTAAATCCATACACATCACCAGTGGCATGCAGAAGCATGGACCAGGAGGGCCAAACACCCCCGCCCTTTTAGTTTATGACCCTTAAAAATGTCAAATCAATATGTTGTTCCTCAACACTGAAACCTCAAACTGCAATTGTTTTTCCTTATTTCTGCAGCCCATTCAACCGGCCGATATTCATATTTTGAAGTAGGCTGCAATATCATTATTTGAACAGGGAATTAAATAGCGTCCCTTTTTAATTACTCAAACATTTGTGACCAACTATAAATTAATTATTATGATCATAGGCTGTCAATACTAATATTTCAGAATGTTATTATTCATTGCAGGGACACACAAGACCAGAAGTGCACATAAAGCGTAGCTATCAACTTCAGTACACTTATATGGGCTGTTAGCTAGTGCATTTGAATAAAAAATAACAGGAATAGCAAGTATCAGGAATAATAAATAACAGGAATAATAAATAACAGGAATAATAAATAACAGGAATAAAAAATAACAGGAATAATAAATAACAGGAATAAAAAAACAGGAATAAAAAATAACAGGAATAATAAATATCAGGAGTAATAAATAACAGGAATAATAAATAACAGGAATAAAAAATAAATCACAGGAATAAAAAATAACAGGAATGTAATAAATAACAGGAATAATAAATATCAGGAGTAATAAATAACAGGAATAATAAATAACAGGAATAATAAATAACAGGAGTAATAAATAACAGGAGTAATAAATAACAGGAATAATAAATAACAGGAATAATAAATACCAGGAGTAATAAATAACAGGAGTAATAAATAACAGGAGTAATAAATAACAGGAGTAATAAATACCAGGAATAATAAATAACAGGAGTAATAAATAACAGGAGTAATAAATAACAGGAGTAATAAATAACAGGTGCATTTACACTGCTCAATTTTCCTGAATGTCAGAGTTTTGACAGTTCTGAGGTATAAAATGGGACTAAATCAGACACTAAGCACCAAACTTACCAGTAATGTCCGGGTGAGTTTCCTGTGTCCTCCAATGTCAGTCGCAGATCACTTATCTGGGGAGTGCCAAAAAAAGAACAATTTTCCCTGTTGAAAAGGGAGAACTCATGATAGCATAAGTAGAGGCGACAGCACAGCACTATTCTGGGCCAGTCAGCTACTCCCAAATCTTTCCTGATAACAGACTAATTCACAAAGAGAATGGCTTTTAAAGTTTGCTTTTAAGCTTTGTTGTGCCCCCTGAAACCCTCACTATCTGTCTAATTGAATCAAAGGACAAAAATAACTGCTTCCTGAGGACTTTCTGCCACCTGCTTGGTATTGAACCTGTCTGGCTCCTGAAACCTGAAAGTCAAAACATGTCCAAGTTTTAATAAGAGATATGGATCAAAGAGTAGTTTTCCGATAAACACGCAAATAATCTAAACACTTTTGTCATTTGCTCAAACATCAAAATTAACATGTCAACATTTGCATACATAAATATAAACAGAAGAGATATTCATGGAGCCTAAAACAATTACCACCAGTTAGTGGAGAGCAGTACCAACAACATCATATTTTCATGAGCTAACCCTTCTTTAACACTAACCCTATTTTTTTTAACTTGAGCCAACACTACCTCCTAGTGGGCATCAGATATGACCCCATACATGATTTGATACACTGTTAATGGTTTCTTGTGGCAAAAGACTATGTTGACTAAGTTATTCCTGGATCCCTTTGAGCATAGTAGATTTTTTTTCACAACAAGTTGTGCATCAGGCAGTGGGAAAATGACAGTTGGACTGAACAGCCATTTAATTCCATATTTAAGGTCAATGTGTATTATGTTCTATGATCATTAAGATATAACAGGCCTATTTTACAAGAATCTCCAATAATTTGTGGTATGATCCTTAGTTAGATAAAACACAAGAGCACACACGGCAGATTCTCAATACGGTTAGTAATTGGCTTTTAGTTACAAAAGAAGAACATACGCCTATTATACTTACACAAATCATTTAGCTGGGCTCACTCAAGTAGGCTTCTAATAAGTTCACTTTTGATTTAAATATCAAACCTGCTTATTGTTCCCTCCTAGCAAGACCATTTTGTACTAGATGGCCATCATTGGACCAATTGAACCATATCATGTCTATATTTCTATATACATGTATGGCCTTCACATATGTTAAGTATAGTCACGTTTATATTCTTCTTTGTAATAACCTGTTATTTTCAGTTAACCTATTGTTAACAAGATGATACAGGCACATTTATTGTGACCATCTGTTAAGACAATAAAAAAGCCAAGATCAACTGATTCAAATTTAGATTAAGTGAGTTGGATCATCGAGCCATGCTCATCAAGTGCTGAACTGAAAATAAATAATCAAGAATGGCGTGTAGCCTATGTACACTCAAATGTTCAATTGCTCAAATTGTGCCCCATTTACATGGCAACAGACTATTTCTGTGAGTAAACACAAAATTGAAAGTAATGATTGTGTGATTGCAATTAAGACTCATGTCGAGTTGTAATATCAAGTATGTCCAAATTGTGGTGGACACTGCATCAAAGATAGTTTTCATGGAAACTGTTTACCACATAATTCCATATGTGTTCCTTCATAGTTAGGATGTCTTCAATATTAATCGAAATAATTTCAGCCATATTTGTAATACCAAAGCAAAAATATTCACTGGAAAGGGAAAGGGACAACTCTACCCAAGTTGTGTTTTATCTGATGCAGGAAATGGTTTGTTTTCACTCATAAAAAATAAAATCACATTGAATTTACTGTCTTATTCTTAACATGTGTATGTCTGAGGTACAGTACCAGTCAAAAGTTTGGACACACCTTCTCATTCAACTACTTTGAAGAATCTAAAATATAAAACATATTCTGGTTTGTTGAGCATTTGTTTGTTTACCACATAATCCATATGTGTTCCTTCATAGTTTGGATGTCTTCAATATTAATCTACAATGTAGAAAAAAATAAAAATAAAGGAAAAACATTGAATGAGAAGGTGTGTCCAAATTTTTGACTGGTACTGAAACTTATATAATTTCAAATTTGTAATAAAAATAAAAATAAAATCACATTGAATTTACTGTCTTATTCTTAACATGTGTATGTCTGAGGTACAGTACCAGTCAAAAGTTTGGACACACCTTCTCATTCAACTACTTTGAAGAATCTAAAATATAAAACATATTCTGGTTTGTTGAGCATTTGTTTGTTTACCACATAATTCCATATGTGTTCCTTCATAGTTTGGATGTCTTCAATATTAATCTACAATGTAGAAAAAAATAAAAATAAAGGAAAAACATTGAATGAGAAGGTGTGTCCAAACTGTATGTCCAAATTGTGGTGGACACTGCATCAAAGATAGTTTTCATGGAAACTTATCCAAATAATTTCAGCCATATTTGTAATAAAAATATTCACTGGAAAGGGAAAGGGACAACTCTACCCAAGTTGTGTTTTATCTGATGCAGGAAATGATTTGTTTTCACTCATATAAAAAAAATAAAATCACATTGAATTTACTGTCTTATTCTTAACATTTGTAAGAATAAGACAGTAAATACAAGTCAAAAGTTTGGACACACCTTCTCATTCAAATACTATAATATAAAACATATTCTGGTTTGTTGAGCATTTGTTTGTTTACCACATAATTCCATATGTGTTCCTTCATAGTTTGGATGTCTTCAATATTAATCTACAATGTAGAAAAAAATAAAAATAAAAAAACTGGAAAAAAACATTGAACTGTCTTATTCTTAACATGTGTAAGAAGGTTTGTCATTCCAAGCATTTGTTTGTTTACCACATTGATGTGTTCCTTCATAGTTTGGGTCTTCAATATTAATCTACAATGAAAAAAATTAAAATAAAGAAAAAACATTGAACGAGAAGGTGTGTCCAAACTTTTGACTGGTACTGTATGAAAAATAAAATAAAAAAAAATAAAATCACATTGAATTTACTGTCTTATTCTTAACATGTGTAAGAATAAGACAGTAAATACAAGTCAAAAGTTTGGACACACCTTCTCATTCAAATACTATAATATAAAACATATTCTGGTTTGTTGAGCATTTGTTTGTTTACCACATAATTCCATATGTGTTCCTTCATAGTTTGGATGTCTTCAATATTAATCTACAATGTGAAAAAAATAAAAATAAAGGAAAAACATTGAATGAGTTTGTCCAAACTTTTTGGTACTGTATGAAAAATAAAAATAAAAAATAAAATCACATTGAATTTACTGTCTTATTCTTAACATTTGTAAGAATAAGACAGTAAATACAAGTCAAAAGTTTGGACACACCTTCTCATTCAAATACTATAATATAAAACATATTCTGGTTTGTTGAGCATTTGTTTGTTTACCACATAATTCCATATGTGTTCCTTCATAGTTTGGATGTCTTCAATATTAATCTACAATGTAGAAAAAAATAAAAATCGAGAAAAAACATTGAATAAAAATATTCACTGTAAAGTGAAAGGGACAACTCTACCCAAGTTGTGTTTTATCTGATGCAGGAAATGGTTTGTTTTCACTCATATATAAAAAAATAAAAAATAAAAATCACATTGAATCCATGTCCTGCTTTAACGACTGACTCCATTCTGAATTGTTGTAAACTTTCCTTTATCTTCGTACCCTCTAATATACGGAGGACGCGCTGTATGCTGGGATTCTGCGGGAACGGGGAGGTTGCACAACGCCATCTTTAAACCCCACAAGAGGCCAGCTACACACCGGGATGAAAAACACCGTCCGCCCGGCAGCACAGCCCCTCACCCCGTGGAGATAGTGTGATCGCACCCCGGTTGAATCAGTAACAAGTTACCACCCGGGGGTACTGTAAGGAGACGGTGACGGGACGCCGCGGAAACCTTGAGCTGTGTGTTCCCACCTACAGACAACAACAATAGACGGGACGACAACAACAACGGACTAGCCCCGCTAGCTCGCATGCTAACTGAAGGCTAGCTAGCGTTAGCAACTTCACCCAGCAACTCGCTGAAATCCGCCCGGACGTTTGTTCATATCTGGTACTGAGTGTCCATCTGCATCTATCTGGCCGGTGTGCCATTAATTCACCACATTTTAACCAATTCTCTCCACACGTTTTTGTTGTTTTGTTTTTTTGCCTGGCTGCTTTTAAGCTAACGTTAGCTACAAAAGCTAAGTCCCGACTTCTCCCCCTCCCCAGCGGCCCGGCCGGAGATGCGTGGAAGATGTCGGTGTCGGGGCTGAAGGCCGAGCTGAAGTTTTTGGAGTCCATTTTTGATCCCAACCACGAACGCTTCAGGATCATCGACTGGAAGCCCGACGAGCTGAGCTGCCAGTTCAACGTAACTGGGGAGAAGCTGTTGATTATCCACTGTAACATCACGGTGAGGGGGCTTTACGCACTTCCCTTGTTGCTAGCTAGCGAGCTAATGCTAATGCTAGCTAGCTAGCCAGGTAGCATGCTAACCCAACAACTGGACTCTCTGGTGCTATGCGGGGCAGGTTTAGCGTGGTTTCATAAGTGTCAGTGGCAGCTACGCAGTCTTTATGTGGGGTTAGTGTGTCTGACAATAAGACAATTAAACAGAAACAATAAGCAGCTTTTATCTGTGAGCTAACGCAGGATGCTAATGTAGCTAATTCAGATTTTACGCTATTTACTGAGTCTATGTTTAGCCCTGCGACACGCAAACATTTATATATATATTTAGGTCAAATGTATTGATGTTTTTGATGCTTCCCACTGTCTACAGGAGTCTTATCCATCTACGCCGCCAATATGGTTTGTGGACTCTGATGACCCGAGCTTGACGCAAGTTTTGGAGAGATTGGAAGATGTGAGGAAAGGCAGCACTCTGGTAATTATACTGACTGTCTGTTTCACCACTATGTGTCACTGAGGAAATATCTGGTGATTTATACCAACCCAGTGACGTTCTGCTGCTGACCAATGTGAATACTTACACCACTACATACCTTTTTCATTTGGTACAACAAAAATGTCAAATATTTCCCAGCTGACTTATTCTTAACATAATGTATGTCTGAGGTACAGAACCAGTCAAAAGTTTGGACACACCTTCTCAATCAATGGTTTTTCTTTATTTTTATTTTTTTCTACATTGTAGATTAATATTGAAGACATCCAAACTATGAAGGAACACATATGGAATTATGTGGTAAACAAACAAATGCTCAACAAACCAGAATATGTTTTATATTTTAGATTCTTCAAAGTAGTTGAATGAGAAGGTGTGTCCAAACTTTTGACTGGTACTGTACCTCAGACATACACATGTTAAGAATAAGACAGTAAATTCAATGTAATTTTATTTTTTATGAGTGAAAACAAACCATTTCCTGCATCAGATAAAACAACTTGGGTAGAGTTGTCCCTTTCCCTTTCCAGTGAATATTTTTATTACAAATATGGCTGAAATTATTTGGATAAGTTTCCATGAAAACTATCTTTGATGCAGTGTCCACCACAATTTGGATATACAGTACCAGTCAAAAGTTTGGACACACCTTCTCGTTCAATGTTTTTTCTTTATTTTAATTTTTTTCTACATTGTAGATTAATATTGAAGACATCCAAACTATGAAGCAACACATGTGGAATTATGTGATAAACAAACAAATGCTCAACAAACCAGAATATGTTTTATATTTTAGATTCTTCAAAGTAGTTGAATGAGAAGGTGTGTCCAAACTTTTGACTGGTACTGTACCTCAGACATACACATGTTAAGAATAAGTAAATTCAATGTGATTTTATTTTTTATGAGTGAAAACAAACCATTTCCTGCATCAGATGAAACGTAATGGAGCAAAAATAGTAACACAACTTGGGTAGAGTTGGCCCTTTACCTTTCCAGTGAATAATTTTGCTTTGGTATTACAAATATGGCTGAAATTATTTGGATAAGTTTCCATGAAAACTATCTATGATGCAGTGTCCACCACAATTTGGACATACTTGATATTACAACTCCACATGAGTCTTAAATGCAATCACACAATCATTACTTTCAATTTTGTGTTTGCTCACAGAAATGTACAGAAATAGTCTGTTGCCATGTAAATGGGGCATTGACAATTTGAGCAATTGAACATTTGAGTGTACATAGGCGACACACCATTATTTATTTTCAGTTCAGCACTTGATGAGCATGGCTCGATGATCCAACTCATTTAATCTAAATTCGAATCAGTAGATCTTGGCACATATGGAATTATGTGGTAAACAAACAAATGGTCAACAAACCAGAATATGTTTTAGATTTTAGATTCTTCAAAGTAGTTGAATGAGAAGGTGTGTCCAAACCTTTGACTGGTACTGTACGTTTTCATTTGGTACAACAGTTTCGATTTAAGAAAAATAATCAAATATTTCCCAGCTGACTTACTCTTAACATAAGTATGTCTGAGGTATATAGCACAGGACTGAAGGAGAAGACTACACTGTATTTGTCTTAACTCAGTCGCTTGGCTAAACAAGTGTTGACCAGGCTGCCACTCAGCAGGAGCTTTTTCTTTGCATTATTGTGACATAATGCCAGCCTGCTATGTTGAGCTTCATCAGAGGGAGGTGGACTGTGATTAGTTGATGATGATGAGTAATTATTTAGATGTGTTAACTCTGAATTCACTTCATATTTGTTTTTCTAGATTACATTTCATAAAGTACTTGTCCTTTTAACATTTTTTTTTAAATAATTCTTGCTATATTTTTGCCATGTTGAACAAGTTAAAGAAACTGTTCAGTGGTGCAGGGAGTTGTTCCTCATTTTAGTTATGTATTCACGAGATGCACGGAACTTGGAGCTTATGTCAAATTTCTTATGGGCTATCAAGCATAAACAAACAGCTTGCATTGGTTGCATAAATGTGTGTGACTTCGTACTTGGAGAATGGGCTGAACATGTCTAACTGGCAAGTGCAAACAGGCAGGTTTTAAGTACACCAAATGACTGACGTGTGATCATTGGGCCAACTTTTGAGGTCAAAATGTGGCTGTGACAAGCAGATTCTCATATACTCCTACTTGTGTGGTGACATCTTGAGCTTAGTTAACCTACTTATTCATGCTGCTCTATTTGTAGGACAGAAAATATGCTTTTTATAGAAGTGCTGTCAGATGTTTATTTTTTTTACAGATTTATTTTGTTTGCACCATAATTTAATCTACAATAATATATAAAACATTGTTAATGTTGTGTGTTTATTAATGGACAAACCTTACCTTCCTGTGGATAGATAAGATCCAGCTTCTTTCTCTCTTACTGTTGCACAAATGTTTAAGTGGCACATCTTTGAATTGCACCAAATCTGCAAAGGCAGACCACAGTGGCTGATGGCAGCATGATGACTATGTGGCCTATTTTTGTGTATGAGTACCAACTGTATGTCAGTGTTCTTATGTTTAAATCCTTACTTTAAAGTCATATGAGAGTAAATGGCCCTACATTTATTCTACACTTACACTAGTAAGACAGGAATCACAAATTGCTAGTTTTGCATTCAAGGTCCTGTAATTTAAAAAAAACAAAAAACAGATATATTTTATTGATGCCTTCTCCAATAATATATATATAATCTACTTGCATAATATGTGTGACAAATAATTATACTAATTATCTGAAGTGACGGCCTTAGGACAGTTGTCCTTATATCATGTATACTGTCGCCCTGGAGCTGATTTTGATTCCCGATGTTGGGCTTTATACATTTTAAGATTAACTTGATGATCAACTATTTTACATGCACACGATCTGTCACGTGTCTGCCACTTGGCATTGCTGTGTAGCTGCATTTGCAATCTTGAATGGTTTGTCTAACTCTTCACCCCCTTCTGTTTGTGGTTTGTATTTCCTAGCTTTTGCAGCAGTTGAAGAAACTCATTTGTGATCTTTGTCGGCTGTACAACCTTCCCCAACATCCAGATGTGGAGATGCTGGACCAGCCCCTGCCAGCAGGTCCTGTGGGACAAGACCGAAAGGCAAGGCTGCCTAGTTAGCTCTTGTGAAATACCTCCCGATGGCATTGCATAGAATGTCATAGCCAGGACACGGCCAGTATTTGATCACTTTTCAGGAATAAGACATGCTCATTTAAATAAGGATGTTTTTAAATTATGCACATCCAAACACATTTTGCTCAGAAATGAAATAGCAGCCTACATTACAGGGGGCTTTTGTGATTTGTGTGAAGTTGCTCTCTTAGCTGATCAATAGGCTCTTCCTGTGGTTTGTTTTATTTAGAATAAGGACACCAGTCAGCTCAGGAGGCTCTTTCAGATGACTTTATTCAGCTTGACTCAATGCCTTGTTTGTGGTGTGTGTTTGTGTATAGCATGGAACGGAGGAGGTCACATCTGAAGAAGAAGAGGAAGAGGAGATGGGAGAGGTAAGTTATCATCTCTGGTCCAAACACCCAATGTATTGCTCTTGGAAGGTTTTACTAGTTGCTCAGTAATGATACACTAGTGATTTCCTCCAATCTTAGTCACACATAAATTGAAAGAGGAATGTTTAGGCTGTCAGCAAAGCATATTGTTTAATAAAGATGTCAATATTCAAAATGTTTTTGTATTGGTATGTCTGTCCTTATCTTCCAGCAATACAGACTCATGATTATTGTCTTTAGGTTTGATTTGATTATGATCTGCTCAACCCGGATATTGACAAGCTAATGTCAATGTTTGCTTTGTTACAATGTTATTTTATTGAACAAGGATGTTTAAGCGTGTCCTTTGTCTTAGCACTGGCTTTAATTCCTGGACTCTTTTTTTTATTTTATTTTTTTATGTTGTATGTAAATCTGGATAACCAGAAAGTATTTAAATTGTCTAAAATATCAAATATGATACAACAGGACATAGAGGATCTGGACCACTATGAAATGAAAGAGGAGGAGCCTGTGGATGGGAAGAAATCTGAGGATGATGGCATCGAGAAGGAGAATTTGGCCATCCTGGAGAAAATCCGAAAGAACCAGAGGCAGGACCACTTAAATGTAAGTCTTATTCAGTGCATATATTTCAAACACAATTTGAAATATATCCTGTGGAACTAAGGTTGCATGCTTTCATGCACTTCTTTATCCATTTAAAAAAAATGTTTTCAGGATTAGTCAAACATTCTCTCAAGAAGGTGTGTGTGTTTGTGTGACCATACACAGTTTCATCTGAACTTAACATGTATAATATATATATATATATATATATATATATATATATATATATATATTTATATACATGTTAAGTTCAGATGACATGTTAAGTTCAGATGACAGGTGGACTACTGTGTTCTTTGTCTTTTATAGTTACAGTTGTTGTTTTTATTTTTGCAGGGAGCTGTGTCTGGTTCAGTTCAAGCCTCTGACCGCCTGATGAAGGAGCTAAGAGAGATCTACAGGTCTCAGAGTTACAAGACAGGTATGCACCCTGCACGGTGGTCTGCTCTTTGGTGCAGATCGGAGTGAAAAGAACACTTGCAAATAACTCTACCCAGAAACTAGCACATGTATTTCTACAAACCCTCACACACTATATTCAGCAATTCTATCCAGTTGATGAAAAATGTAGTTAATGTATAACTACATTTATAAAAAAAAAAAATGATCAATTTTTTTTGTATGAGTTTTCACATTTTGAATTAGGCCTTAAACAATTGCCTTAAAATTAACTGACATGGGTATGAGAGTGGAGGTACATGTTCTAATACATTTTCTGCTTTGCCTCACTGCATTATGTCTCAGTTTATAAAATGAAATGGGGGATTAAATCATTATAGTTTTTAATAAACCTTGCAGTGGGAGACATCTGAGAACTCCTGAATAATCAATTTCTTTTGCAGGCATCTATTCAGTCGAGCTTGTTAACGACAGCCTGTATGAATGGCACGTCAAACTAAGGACGTAAGTAACTGCGGGATCTTGTGTCACATGTTATTTTTCTCTATGTCAGCATAAACACAGACTGATTTCATCATTTAATGACCAACAGGGTGGATCCAGATAGCCCCTTACACAGCGATTTACAAGTCCTAAAGGAAAAGGAAGGGATGGATTACATTTTGCTAGACTTCTCATATAAAGTGAGTACATTTGGCTCTACATAAATAAATAAAAAATACCATTTGGAGTCTTTTGAAGTCTGTAAATTGAGTGTTTTTGCTGGTCTGCTTTACAGGATAATTTCCCCTTTGATCCACCTTTTGTCCGGGTGGTTTCGCCTGTGCTTTCTGGAGGGTAAGTTAATTTAGCTGGTACATTTCTTTTTTATTTTATTTTTACAGTTTCTTAAGTCCCCTTTCACAATTGTCTCATTTGAGACGGCACTGTCTTTTTCTTTTGGAAGAGGACTTAATTATGTTGATACAGCTTTTCTTTTTCTCTTCGCTCATATTTTTGTTCTGTGTTTGCGTAGTTATGTTCTTGGAGGAGGTGCCCTGTGCATGGAACTTCTCACCAAACAGGTATGTCAAATGTATTTTTTAAGCAGTAAATTAATATGAATTTGCACTGCATACTTATATAACATTTAATTATATATATCTGTTTAACATTTTTCAAAACCATTTTTCTGATTGCAGGGTTGGAGCAGTGCCTATTCCATTGAATCTGTCATCATGCAGATCAATGCCACTTTAGTCAAGGGAAAAGCCAGAGTGCAGTTTGGAGCCAATAAAGTAAGTCAGGAAGCAGGTTTTTTTTTTTCATGTTGGGTAAAGTCCTGTGAAAATGTTTAGCTCACATAATGAACAATGTGGACAACGATGACAGTGCTTTGACACAGAGGCCTGGTTCCCTGCTTTTTAAACGGTGGTCTGTTATGCAGGGTGGAAATCTTCTGTTTTGGGAGCAAAAGCTGTTGATGCTAAATTTTTGAAACTCTGAGTGGAGTTGGAGGTGCAGCGTGGCTGGGAGAGCCAAAGTAGATGCTTATTTTTTTTGTGCTGACATGTTCTCTTAATGAAACTTAATCTGGCTACCGGCTTCTCCCAGAGTTTGATATATTTAGTACCAAAGAAACCAAGATATTTCATCTCTCAGAAGCTCATATATGCAAATGAATTGATGTTTCTCACGTTTTTTAATTTTCATGGGTTTGGCTTTCATCTATTCTCAATTTATTTAACTATTTAAAAGTTTTTTTTTCTTCACTTTTAAATCTTTGCAGCATGTCAATTTATAGTTACTTTGATTTGCTGACAACTGAGAAGAGTTGCAAGGAATGCAATTTTCTTTGCTGATTCAGATTCTCTCTGAGAACTATAATTCACAGCAATGCTCCAGCCTAAATGTTTTTCACCATCGCCCTGGGAAATAATTTAGGCTGTTTTTTAAATTGCACACTATAGCTTTATTAAAGCTGTACTTCCACTGCACTGGAAAAAGGCATTCATCTGGACCATTTGATGATATTAACACCGCGTACCACTTTCAGATTTCGTGCGGTAACCGGGATAAACCTGTGTTTGCTGTCAGTGTTATTGAAAAATCCAAATATGTTATTTTTTTAACTCTCTCAACCAGGGTTAAGCACTCAATCTGCAACCATATAAAAAGGGGGGCAGGAGCTGCTCTAAAAACTAAGACTAAGACTAAAGGGTCACTATAGAATTGCTAGAGTCTTACATATTGTCTACACAGCCCACCTAGCAACAGCAGCAGAGCAGCTTCAGTCATCCTCCTGTGTCCAAGTATACAAAGGAGATGTTCAGGCGGTGTATTGAGTGTAGGTCACCCACGTTTTACGGCACTCAAAGCCCAACGCTCAACCACTTAAGGTACTTGCACAGAATGGAAGAAAATAGACTTGATGCATAAAATTACGCTCCGGTATACTGTTGAGCACATATGGTGCAAGTGAAACACAAGCCATTATGTAGCATATATAGACTGCTGTATTGAAGGAAAATGTAACACTTTTAGAAATAAAAAGACATAACAGTGAGGTGAGTTATTTTAGGAAACTACCCTAAGCCTGACAGAAGAGTTAGCAAAAGTAGTAAGCCCTGCCACATTAAGAAGCCAAAGCATCTCAACTCTGCTACATTGCATTGCGTAGAGATTTTCATTTATTTGAAGTTTTTTTAAATTTATTTTATGGTGACACTCACACACAAAATATACTAGAAACTGTTGAATTCTTCCACAACATTTCTTGCTGGGGTGAAGGGAGCTGATTGGTTTGAGCAGTCAGACATGTTCCCGGTAACTAAGTCCTTCCTAAGATATTCAGGAACTAGATAACCGTGTGCAAAGAAGTATTAAGACTATTACTTTGATACAAGACATAGTCAAAGTCCATCTTTGTGAAACCTACCCGAGGTGTGGAACTACAAACATCACTCGACCCTAAATTAAGGAATTTCTATCATATAGATTTGTAAAAAGTCTTGTGTAATTGTCCCTTAGCAGCTCATTAAAATTATACACCACCTGCATAAATATGATCACAATTTTGGAGAAACAAAAAAAGCATATGTCAAACTAACTCAGCAGTATAAACTGGTGAAAAAGGCGAAGATAGAAGCTACAGCCTAACATTACAGATCAGTGTTAAAGTAAACCAATACATCACAAGTCTTGCCCCTGACTGATTATTACAATAAGTGTCTAACAACATTATGGAAAGGACCCTATGGAGATGTATACCTTTTTTTTTTTTTTTTTTTTATAAAGAGTACAATCCTTTTGTTTAACCAGAAACAGCTGCTATGTGGCTCTCGCCAAATACACAGGACTTCATTGACAAAAAAAAATCAGATAACAAGTATCACTATTACACACAGTTTACCCATGACTAGCTCAAAATCCAGAAAACCTGCATGAAATTGAAAAACATCTCCAATGATTGCTGAGTCTATGGGGCAATAGTTGTCGGACCCTGGGCAGAACTTGCTAATGCTAAACTGTGATTAGCCAGTCTGCGTTCGAGAGGCGGGACTTGGCTAAGAGTCAATTCTGTGCAGTTGTGTTGAACTAAAGGTGCAGAGCCAGTTCTTATGTGAGTTCTTATGACCAGGTGTGCATGAAAGCAGTCCAGTATGAAAGGTCCAACAAAGGGGGAATGCATGTGCGTTACCCTGCGCCATACACTGGGTTTTGCTCTTTAGTTTGGATGCAGTGAGATAGGGTTTTTTTTCATGATTTGTATATTCATTTTTATTTTATTATTTTGATATTTTGCTGCAGAACCAGTACAATCTTGCCCGAGCACAGCAGTCCTACAAATCCCTGGTTCAGATCCACGAAAAGAACGGTAAGTGTTTTTGTCTCCAGTTTCATACGGTGTGCAGCGCTGACCTTGTTTACTGAAACCAAATCCCTCCGATGCATCAAAGCTGAGGGAAGTTATTGCTTGTACTGTTGTGTAATTACAAAACAAGGACAACATTAACATTCATGTAGTCCAAGTTGTTACACTCATTTGTAAAGTAGTTGGCAGGATATAGATATCAATAATACACATACACGCTATAAGTTTAACAGGCTTGTGATTGAATACCATTCAGATTTATACTGAAACAATAACCATGTTACTTTGACCATTTCATATCTCACATTTATCATTATATACACTCAAGGTCAAAGATCAGACTGACCTAACAATAGTGCACAGATCTTTAAAGGGGTCTTATTGAAGCATATTTCAGCCTAAAAGCAAAAAGACAGCAGCTAACCTCTCAGAAGTGTTTTGTTACAGCAGATGGATACTGAAGAGTATAAAAAAATGTTGGGCGTGCTGCTAGAAATGGACTTCTATAACAGATGTAAAGCCCATGAGATTAATACTTTTTTACATGATTCTTGACAAATGGATTAATTAAAATAAAAACCAATGATTTAAAAAAAAAAAAAGAAAGTAAACCAACTTTATTATTCAGATGTTCTGCCTTCAGCTTAGAATTTGGTGTTGACAGGAGTGTGTAACATACAGAGAAGAGAGGAGAGACAAATTATTGTCAAATATTTGATATACGTGTTTTTTAAAACATTACTGCTAGGAACAAAACTACATAATGAGACTTAAGAACTTTAACAACTGGTATTATTTAGTGCTGATAGTATTTAAATGCATAATTCCTGTTGCCCACTAAGCTTCTACAAAGCTGATTACGATAAATCTATAAGTAACTAATATAAAGGTGTAGGCTGTTGGTTCAACAGTATGTCAGGAGAGGAGTAGTAGTAGTGCATAGCGGTGCTGGTTACACAGTCTTTTATGGAAGATGACAAATGTCCTAAATAATTGTCTTAACAACTATTATAATGCTTGCTATAACCTGCTGTTTACCAATGTCATGTTCAGGTGCGATGATGAATGTTCTAACATTGTTTCATAGACATGCCACCTAGCTGTATATGAACTGAATGCTTTGTGACTTGGATCATTTTAACTCATATTCTGCTGTTTGCAAGCAGAGCAGAATAAAATAATGACATACCCAGTCAAATCCAATCAATATGCAGTTTAATATAGAAGAGAAGTTAGTTGTATTAGACGAACCGCACTGCTAGGCCTGTTGCAAAAAGATGACCATTGGTGCACAATTTTTTTGTTGTTGTTGTCCTTGACCTCTGTGAAAACACCAGGCTGCATTTTAAAACCAGCAGTGCAGGTGAAAATATGCAAATAGCTCTCCTCTGTCAGGCTACATTGAGCTATAATTAAATGCAGTAGATTAAACAAGTTGAGAACTGACAGCCTGGCCTAATGTGTTTAAAAATTCAGAACCATATGTGCCCTGGGCTTCACCACTGAACACTCTCTACCCAGGGTTGTGGGTCTTGGACATGCAAACAGCCTCTGCATGTTACCCTGATATTAACGGTGGTGTAGACCTGCTGACTGTAGATTGTTTCGTTATCTGTATAGTCATTCTTTGTTGTTGTTTTTTCCCCCGTTAGGCTGGTACACACCCCCCAAGGAAGACGGCTAAAACAGACTCCTGCCTTTCCTGCACTGGAACCACATGTCTTTGATTTATTTTTTTCTCCTTGCGACCAATAATTATTATTTTTTTACCCTGCGACCCATTTGGCTCTCTACATGAGAGTTTGAACTCTAAACCAAATTTCCTCATTCAGTGCCCACCCATAAACTAGCACACAGACACACAGACACACAGACACACACACACCCCCACACACACACACACACACCCCCCACCAACCTGAAATCTACATCCAAGCTCATCAGCTACTCGCAATGGTGTCCTCTCCACAATATTTATCTCTGTACATCTGTTGTCTGATACAATCTAATTTTTTTTCCATTGCGACATTCATCCCATACTCCAGGAAAACGATGGACTAAA
Organism: Anoplopoma fimbria; assembly: GCF_027596085.1. Lineage (NCBI taxonomy): Eukaryota > Metazoa > Chordata > Actinopteri > Perciformes > Anoplopomatidae > Anoplopoma > Anoplopoma fimbria. The sequence goes on from NC_072450.1 coordinate 11,349,581, forward strand.
TGTCGCACACTCACCCTTTTTGTTTTTTGGCGTTAAGCATGCCAAGGTTTTCTTGCTGGCTGTGAGTTGAAAGGTGCAGCATGACTTTATCCGGCAGCAGTGGCAGTCTGATCCTCCAGTCGCCGGACACTGGCTCTCTGGCCGCAGACTGGATCCCTCATATGATGCACAGTGGTGGCTGGTGGTGGAAGAACCACTAACTTGTCTCTCCATGGACGTCCTCTGTAATATTGTGCTCATGTATTATCTTTGCAATGCCAAGATCCGTCATCTGGAATAACATGCTTTCCGGGGCTAGCTTGCTTTCAAACCTCTTTTTCTTTTAAAGCTCGAAGCCCCGAGGTCGGGACAAAGATAAAGAGACTTTTGCAGCCTAGGTGGGACAGCACATAATGAAGAACAGCATCTTGCTGAGCTCCAAAGATGGAGACCAGTGTTGTCATCACAACCAGCAACTGGACAACTCCCCTGCAGGAGAGGTTTGGTGTGTTGGCAACCCAAGAAACATGACCAGGCAAAGCTTGGGGGCGTGTTTGGTTTGGATCACACTGTAATGTAGTTGATTTTAACTTCACGTGTAAACATGTAAATTTGTATTTCTGCAAAAGGATTTAATTGTTTATAATGTAACTTTGTCTGGGTCTTTGGCTGGGCGAAGACTGTATTACTATATACCCTTGACTATTAACAGCAGGGGCACTGCAACTTCTCAAGACCCATTTAGAATAAGAAAAAGTTGCTTCATGGATACTCTTTGCAGAAGGAAACAAAAGTACACCGTGTTCTTATGTAAGCTTAATGACTACTGCGGTTTTTTTTTTGGTTTTTTTTGTTTCTTTTTTAAAAAAATATTGATTTGTAATCCTCATGTTATTGGAAACATCGACAGTACCATTCCCCCCCCCTTTTTTTGACAGCACCTCTTAACTACAACGGCTGTAACAATAATGGCATAGACACAGCTGTTCCTGGCATTCCAGAGGGTTTGGCTATTCATATCTAATCACTCAAACCGGATGAACCTCAGTAAGGCTATGCAGTGAAGAGACCGTTGTGGAGTTTTGTTGTACTGAGGAAAATTAGTCTTATCGGCGTAGTCACCTGCTTAGTTTTCTCGTAGCTGGTTCACATCCTGAGCACTTTGCCAATCCTGCAGTTGTAACAGTCTGGGGGAAAAAAAAAAAAAAAAAAAAAAGTGACCTTTTTACCTTCTGACTTTTCCTTGACCTCACGGCTGGTTTTAAAACGCAGCCCTGAGTTTTCAAAATTCACAGCAATAGTCTCGAAACCCATATACCTAACCGGCTTCACACCTGGGAAAGATCGACTGGAGTCTGTTCAGTTCCCAGAATATTTGTGTGGGTTTGATAAATATTTGTTCAGATTTGCCACAGGAGGGACCCAGCTCTTCCCATCACCAACCTCTCTGGTTACTATTCATAACCACTCTCAGTGCCGCTGTACCCCTCAGCGCGCTGGGTCCTTTGATGTAATGTGAATAATATGCAGAAAACTGTGCGGAGCATTCCAATTAATGCAGTTACACGTTTGTTGTGGGTGTTCTATTGTGTGGTTACTTGCATTGTTTTAAGTATATTGTCCTGAAAAACCAGCATAGAAAGCTTAGTTATGCTAATTCATACATTCATTCCTTTTTTTTTTTTTTTTTTTTTTTTAAGTTGATTTAGAAATTTCCTCAGTGATACTGACCTCAGTCACAACAACCAATATTTTCCAAACCGGTACAGATGGGTATAAATCATACAGCCTGCTCATATTCAGCACACGTCTGACGTTTGTTTAGACTCGCAGGATGTCCATAACAAGTGTCACCTTCCTTTTTAGTCTTTCACCACAAGCAAAAACCCCCAACATGACTACAAATCATTGGCATGGTTGTTAGCTGTTGTGATGCCATCGGTAATGTACTGATCACTTCATTCTGGTCACTTTGTCGAGCCCCACCCCTGCATTCTCTGGAGAAGTAAACTCAGGAATACATACCGCACACTCGACTTTGCTAAGGATTGCTTCGGAATATCGTCATGAAGTGCAAGATTGAATGTGTCAAACCTTTTTTGGGGGGCCATTTAAAAAAACAAAACGGAAAAAAACCCGACATACCAAAAGGCATCGCAGTATGTTTTGCTGTCGAATTCTGAATACCTTTTTGAGGGTTTAAAACAATATTAAACAAGTTCTTTGGAATCAGATGTGGAGCAGGGTGTTTGCGCCCGCCCTCGGATTAATCTGCACTTGAGCGGTTCAGAACACATCTACCCTGTCTCTTTGATATTGCTGTATTCTGCATGTCAATATATCAATGGGTGTTCTTCACCGAGCTACTGAAGACAAAGCGTGGTCGGGTAGGGTGATTTAAAAAAAAAAAAAAAAAAAGACTAGATGTATCGGTTGTTCATTAATTGTTTACTTGTGGTTCCCTACATCAGTGCACAGGGTGGGTTCTCCCTGTGTGCCGCTTATTTAACCAGGTCAGATACTAGGAGAGAAGCATGGACTTAACACGACATCCTACCTGCTCGGATTACCTTTAAAGATGCGAAGGATTCCCAACAAAAGTAGCAGTTTCCGATTTGTGTGCCATCAGAACAATAGTCAACCCACATCTTTAACCTGACCCTTTGGACTAGTGGTGTACTCAAGACTTTTCCTCAACACCAACTAACAAAAACCTTCTCCGCTTTGGCGAGCGACATATTGGTCTGAGGTCTGAATTGGCCTGATCCTGGGTTCTTTACCTTGCTTCATTAACTGCAGTGGCGGGGTTATAAAGTTATGCACTGTTAGCATGCTTTGGTTTGGTTTCATTTTTTCCATTGCAAGGGTGATTTTGACCATGTAAAGTAATTTGTAAACTTGCATCAAGTTTATAAATAAAGAATTTTATGAAATATCACTTTATTCTGTTCTAATGAGGTGTGTAAAAAAACAAAAAAAAAAACTATTTGTTTCCTGGAAGAGTAATCCATCCAAAACCTCCATGCCATTGAATGAAAATGTATCACCAACAAATAACAATTAAACGTATTGATTAGCTCACTTGTTTTGGCGCTACAACTCCTAAGAAAGAGGTCCAACTGCATCTCTGGTTACAGTGGAATGCACCTCACACATGCATCACACTACCCACCAACCTACAATGAATTCCCTGAGCACCTTAATTGAGCTACAGTTGTTCAGTATGGATCCTGGCTGAATGTATTTCTTGTATTTTCCAGTAGATGGTGATCTTTGCCAAAGGATTTAGGTGTCTTAACTCTTGTTGACACAAACTGTGTGTTTAAACACCTCTGTTGCTCATAGTATACTAGCTAATGACTTTTTTTAAAACCTAAACATTGCAACTGGGCTAAGACAATTTAATTAAATTCACTTTAATGATTGCACAGCAAAGCAGGTGTGATTAGCGTATGTTGTGTGGCAGCATGGGTCCATTTAAATCATCGTATATTCACAGGATATACAGAAAATGGCCACATTATACACATACACATGATATCACCTTCAAACATCTGGAGTAAACAGCTGGTGGCAGTGGATAGAAATCTGATTTTGAATGAGTTTGTCTTGGTGGTGCGTTGATTTATAAGGGAAAGGCTGGAACAGGTGGTGGGCGGGATGAACAGGTTGTTTACTTTCTAATCTTTTTTGTACAAATAGATTTCCTTTAGTCATTTCTCACCACTTACCCACTTTAGTGTGTGTGTGTGTGTGTGTGTGTGTGTGTGTGTGTGTGTGTGTGTGTGTGTGTGTGTGTGTGTGTGTGTGTGTGTGTGTGTGTGTGTGTGTGTGTGTGTGTGTGTGTGTGTGTGTGTGTGTGTGTGTGTGTGTGTGTGTGTGTGTGTGTGTGTGTGTGTGTGTGTGTGTGTGTGTGTGTGTGTGTTGAAAATCACCACTAGATGGTGCTGGAGCTCTCTTGTAAATCCTGGCTATTGTGTTTTTTTTTTTTTTACACACTGGCAACAGTCAAGAGCTCCTGTCCGCTTGTAGCATCCATCAGCAGTTGGCGCACCATTATTACACTCATTCCTGCTCTTACCAGCCTGTAGCTCATTTCCTTCAAGGTTGATTGAATGAAGGTCATTTGTTGCAGTTAGCAGACTGCTATTGATGGGACACAGTCTGATATGGACAGCTCATATTCTACATGAGTGTGTTTGAATCAGATGTGGTTGTGGTGGGCTGGCGAGTGCTGCTCTTATAGATGTCAGGTTTGTGATAAATAGCTGAATTAAACTCCATCAGTTTTTATGAGAAGGAGGGCCCTAGTAGACAACAGGGTGACCTATTGAGTCTGTGGTCGATCACGTCTTTGCAGCCTAGATAGTTATGGATTTTTAGAAATCACTCAAACCAAGAACCGGAGTGTACTTTTTGAAAGAGATCAGGAGCATCATTTAAACCAAAGGGCAGATTGTAGTGAAGAGGAGGCAAGGAAAGAGAGAGCGAGAGAGAAGTGGAACTCTCCAGGTCGCCAACGAAAGGCTAATTGCCTTATTATTGTAGCTCTTTTTTTATTTTTGTTTATGTGTGGGTTTGGCTGGCTGGCCTCTTGGCTGGAGAGGAGCACGCCTCATTATCCAGCTGCAGCCAATCTGTTTGTCCAGCCTGTCGCTCGCCTCAGACACACAGCGCTGTGAGGGAGGCCGTCAAGGCTCCGGGCCCCGAGGACAGAGGGCTGTGCATCTCTGTGATTAACTTGCCGGTGCCCACACTGAGACAGCAAGAAATAGCTGACTTTCTCCTCCTTCACCCCGGGCCACGGCACAGCACATGGTGGGCCGCATTCAGAATCAGCTGGAGTTGATTGATAGCCTGCAGCTTAACGGCTGCATCCATCAGAGCCTGACTCGCACTGCTTTTCCTCCGAAAGCAAACATACTCAAAAGTAGACCCAGATTCCGACCGAGAGAGGAGCTGTAAGGATTTCAGCCGTTTGCCTCGCTTTAATCCCTCTTCGCCGACCAATGAAGTCGGATTCCATTAACGGATAAATGAGCCAATAAGTCACTGACATTAGTCACTTTTAATTTTCTGCACACAATATGGATTTTATTCACACAAATTCCTGCCCATCAACAAAGTTTGTGGTTATTTTTAATAATTGTTATACAGTTAAGGGCAATACGTTTGTTCATTTTCATGCTGAGAGTTAGATGAGAAGGCTGATACCACACACATATCTATTCGTTAAATATACAGCCAGCAGCCACTTAGCTAAGCTTATATTAGCTTAGCATATTGACTGGAAACGTGGGGAACCAGCTAGCCTGGCTCTGTCCAAAGGTAACAAAAATAACATCTTGTTTGATTTATCCGTACAAAAAGCAAAGTGTAAAAAAATACAAATTACAATTTGAAGGAAGTTTTGTGCTTGACTATTTCTTGGTAGAGAGCATGTAACTTCCTGAAGTCTCAACTGATTCCTACACTCTTGTCAGTATGTAACTAACTGCAAGAGCCTGCTGCTATATTTCTTCCCCAGATTAATCTGACTAATGCAAGCTGTTGCTGCCAACTCCTCTGGTCAGTGTCCCAAAGAGGCTTTAAACAGTGTAGCAGCATAGAAACCAAACCAGACGCTTTTACAGACAGCAGGTGATTCCTGACATTAATAGACAAGCAACACTTTTATGGTGGTCTGTGTGAGCCTTGTTAGAGTAAATTGAGAACACAGGCACAGAGCTGCAGTAACGACGTCTGGCTTTGAAAGACACAGAGGAACCCGTGGCTGAAGAAGAACCAATCCCACTGTGACTCTGAATGACCTGATGTTAGAGCGGAGCATCTGGACAGCGATACGACAGGTGTCATCCCCACAGACACTGGTGCTATACCGCTGTAAAAGTCTCCACTGCTCACACTCTGTTTTCACATTAACGGACACTTGTTTTTTGTTTTTTTTAATTTAGGCCAAAGGTTTTGATATTTTCAGCATAATTTTAAAATTTGTTTTCACTGAAAATAAATTAGAATCTTTTAACTGGAGTGAAAAGGTTTATCCACAATAGCAGAGGTATACAACTCTTCAAAAACGGGTTACAGTGCTGGGGAGATTGGTGATCCGGGTAGATAGGGAATGAAGGAGGTATAATGTATTCTGATTCTCTGTTGGTGGTGAATGGCAATGTGGGGAGTAATTTTCACAGGGAGAGCATAGTGACTGGCTACTGAATAAAATATGCTGTGTGTGGAACCGTATGTTTATCCTCTAACTACTTCATATTATAATTTTTTGCTGGATGGACTCCCAGCTTTATCTATCTTTCTGTCCATCCATCGATCTATGGTCTGTCTATCTATCTATCTATCTATCTATCTATCTATCTATCTATCTATCTATCTATCTATCTATCTATCTATCTATCTATCTATCTATCTATCTATCTATCATCTTTATATTTGATCTCTAATTGCCAATCTGTCCTTGGAAGGTAATGTAACACACATCACCAGCCAATGACAGATTTACCTTCAAGGACTTGGAAATAAATTGGCGGCTGAGATAGGGCACAGAATTGTAAATGAATCATCACATCTTTTGAACACACACACACACACACACACACACACACACACACAGATAGAGAAAGAGAGAGCAAAATGATAAAAGTTGAAGAGAGGGATGAACAAAGAGATGAAAAAAGTGATGGAGCTCATTACTCATTCACGAGTAATAGGAACACTAACACCACCTCCGCTGGAGAAAAAAGAAAGAGTTTCGAGATGATAGCTTTACTTTGGTGTTTTTTCTTGATTGTTTTTATATGTTGCAGAATAAGTTTCATAAATCTAGTTTTGAGTGTTTCAACACATTTGTTATAAGATAGAGAATATTAGTGCATTGCTCTATTCCTGAAAAGAGCTTGGGGAGATCCAATGCACTTATCCATGAGCAACAATGCTTTACTATAATGATCCCCTGATTCAGAGAAAACACTAAGCTTCATATTTCAAGTGGTAAGGGAGAAGACTGCACACTTTATTAAATACATTACAGAATGTTCCATTTGGAAGGGAAGCCAGCCTTATTTAATTTTGAGTAACCCAAACATTTTAGGAGAGTGCAAAAGCTTGCAGCACCACTGAAACACTGACCTTCACTGGCCTTCTTTCATGTCTCCATTAAAAGATTCTCTTCAAATGTATTCACAGTTTGCCTCTCAGGCTGCCGCAACGTCACAATCAAGAGCCGGAGCGCATACATTACACTAAAAGGCCAGCTTCAAAATCCAATTCTCCCTGGCTTGAAGGATATGTAAATATTAATGATCCATGGATCTGCATTTTGCTTCATATTCTGGAGCTTTCGTGGCTCTTCTCATTCGGATCAGATCAATCGTTCGCCCAGTTTTCAATCACCCAAGACTCGGTGCCTCAACTGCATATGAATATAGTCATTTGTGGGTATCCAGTGAAAAAAGCAGTTAAAACAGAATCAAAAATATATTGTGAAAAAGTGGTAGTCAGCGGCAATCAACTGCAAAAACATGTTTGTTTGGTCTCAAAATGAGGCACTTTGTTGATTGTTATTTTCACCTTGAATGTTGCCTGCTTGTCCTTCCTTTGCTCAAAAGGTAGCCAGGGGTTCAGTTCAGCGTGACGATACGCTTCCCTGCACAGACTTATTCTTCAGTCCAAGCTAAATGGATTTCCATTACAGGGGCTATGACTCATTCCAGATGCTTACTCAATACGGTGTGGGCACTGTAGCAGACAGTTTCCTTCAGATAGAACAAAAGGACAACAAAACCAAACATTCTTGTATGAGATAGTGTCTAAGGAGAGCTGTGCGTCGTACCTTTACACGTGTGGCGTGTCATAGAAGCAAGGAGGAGTTGGTTTTGGTATTGTGGAGACTATAGCATGGGTGAAGATTGGCAAAGAAGCATGCATACACATGATAAACACAGAAGAAAGCAAGACGGATTTCAAACTATCTCAACAAAGTAAGCAAGACAGAACAGCTAATGTGAATTAGTTCAGTTAAAATGCATCTCCGACCTATCAGCCTGCTTGGCTGAAACTACATCATTGTATTAACCTGTTTGTGAGGGGCTGGGGTTTCTTGGGGCAGTGAGTGCATGTTATGTTCCTATACTGCTACGTATATCTCCTCAGCAGTGTCTGGACTCGGGCTGGACCTGCATTGGACGATCAATAGGAAAAGCAATGATCTCAGTGAAATGGACCATCCATCTTGCTGTGATTCTCTTATGCAGCCCCTCGACTGAAGAGAAGAGATAGAACTGAATTATTATCTGAGCATCGATTTGAAACTGTCTAATGAAGCAGCACTCTCTTCTCTCCGTAAAAGTCTTGGGGGGGGATCTTAATGAAAATAGCTAGTTTACCAAAGATTAGAGTAGATACAAGTACCGTTTGTGATGTGTCTGGAATTAGAGCTGGAACACATCTTTTAAATCCTGCAATTTGCTTTGCAGGTCAAAAGATTTAGGGAAAGAATGGACTTCTGAATTCTTCTTTTTTTGTTGTTGTTGTTGTTGTTGTTGTCAGATGTATAATGCTTTGTTTCTTTTGTTAGTAAGTTTTTTTGTTTTTTAAAATCTCCTCCCCTATAGCTGGAGCTCCACCATTGTCTGCAGTCAATGAGTTCCACCATCCCCTGTGATGAGTTCATACTCTAATATTTGGTACCCAGCTGTAAGCCAAAAAAATATACACTGTTGCAGGGATAATGTAAACTGTATCATTGATGGCTAATTAAACCTAACTTTTACTATTCTTTATTTGAAAAATACTATCTTGGACTTCTTTCCTATATCCAGTTCATTATTGTTTCATTCTATTACGTTACGCAATATAATCTTTATTTTATTTTTTTACTGTAGATAACACCACAATAGTTATTATAGTGCACAGCCTTGCAGCTCTAGGCTACCTCTTTAATGGTTTTCTTGCAGCATTCCTTTTTCTATTTTTGGAGCGAGCCAGAGATCGCTAGCTACTTTTGTTAAGTGAATATATGTGTCAGACATGCAGAGCCAGCGATCATTGTTTGTTGACTTCAAGGTCAGAAAACCAACTAGCTCACAGTTTGCGTTTCTGTTGACCTGTGCTTCAACTCATCTCTATGGTGCCCACAAGCCTTTCATTTGAAGTCCTATTAAAAAATGAATGGGAGCAAACATAGTGGTCACTAAAGTCAAAGCCGAGAGTATCAGAGGTACATTTTTATTTAAACTCGATAACAGTCAACATAAGGCTCCTGTGAATTTGTTAACCACGAAACTTAAGAGCATGCTAGCTTACGCAGAATGGGACCTATAGCTTGCTTGCTAAAGTTTTGCCCCACTAGCTAACGTAGCTAAAATAGCTCACCAAGGTTGGCTAGTGTCAGCGTAAAATGGCGCCTGTAACTAAAGTTTTTGTCTTACTACCAGCCAATGTTTGGCTAAAGTAAAATGGAGCTTGTAGCTCGCTGATTAACCTGGTTAACATTGGCTAATCTCCCCCAACCCAAAAGCATTACTAGCTCACTAAAATGGTGAGAATAACTACTATAACTAGTTAACATATTTCACTATAAACCAATACAAATGCAGTAAATGTACTGTTTGCTTTGCATAAGAGTTAAGTATGTCAACGTAAAGGGGGCAATAGTGGTAATGCATGCATTTGTGGGGTGTAGGTTGCTTAAATTGATTATATTGTGGAAGAAAAATTGATTTAAATCTGTGATATTTATCAATCTGATATTTATGTGAGATTGTTTGGGTGTTTGGGTTGGGGTGGTCCATTATAGTGCTTTTCTACACAAGACAACCTTAGTTTTGGATCAGATGTGTTTGTTAGCCTTGTTCGCTCTCTCTCTCTCTCTCTCTTTTTTTTTTTCTCTCTCTCTCTCTTGCAAAATGTATCTTAATTGGTAGTTGTAGTTACATTTTTCAGCTTTCAGCATTATGTGCATAAATCTGAAACACTAATCATCAACCTTAAAATGCAACCACAGTGGAAAATGACATGGCTATGTGAATTTAAATGGTTATAGCCTATAGCATGAAAAGTAACACGCGGGAGTAGCTGCATATAATTGTTGACCCATGCAGTCCACCTGCATTCAATAAGGCACTAATTAAGATGTCGAGTCTGGCCACCTCGTTAAAGATGTGTCCCGCCATATGATTTGGCCACTTCATAACTGTCAATACTTCACATGTAAGTTTTTCATATCAGACATTTTGACATGTGCAAATGCAGGAAACACACTAGTGAAATTAAAAACGTAAATTGTGTCTGCATGCCATTTGTGTCCTAGTTCCAGGGTCCTGTTATTGTGCATGCTGACTCACTGACACAGCTTTTTGAGACTCTTAATGGATCAGAGCCATGTGAAAAAGGTCTATTAGCACCCATGGTAGAATAATGTTGTCTGTTAGGCAGAGTTTATTATCTACCTTGCCAAACTTTTGAGGAATAAATCATTATATTAGGATCTTAGAACTTGAATAATTAAGGGTCATTGGCAATTTTCTTTTACAAAAAGTCTTTGGATGGAACGCTAATTTACTCTAATGATAAACTGTGCAACACAGAAATTGCCGCTAGTGATCACGTCTGTCCAGGTCAAATTGATCACTATAAGTGGATGATGATTCTAAAAGTTGTTTTAGTTAATTTATTATTCATTCAGAATACCATTTAATTGACATTATTGTATTGCATTATGTGACCACGCATTATCAATCCACTTGACGAGGATGGCTTCAACCACAGGTTCTTTCCCTGTGTTCATTTGTTTTTCATTGAGAGAAAATTACTTTTATTTATCCCATCATGATTTTATTGTGTAGCAGCACCAGCCTCAGGGAAGCCAGCCGGAAAGCCGACCGGTTACAGCCTGGCCAAGGGAGGGAAGTCAAAATCAAAATAAGAATTTAATTAACTTTAGCCTTCCATAGTTTTAAAATGTTTTACCATGTGTAGTCATATTTGAAAAGGCCCAAAATGAACACTGTAAGCGGTCTATTTGATTCCTATAAGCAAAGTAATTAAACACCATTTATTTATAAATGATTCTGTCCCAAACTTTTTTATCCATAAAAGCGGCTTATCACCATATCAACCGTGATCACCATAGCATACATTTACTATATTACTATATTACACTGTGCAAGCAATTCCCATTTTACCCACTTCTATTCCATTACTTACTTACTTACGGGTTTTGTGGAATTCTGGACCATTTGCAATTAATTTACATTTACACTGTTTAAGATTTTAACGCTAAAATATAGGCTGTTCAGAAACCTTTGATTGGCAGTGCATTTAGTCTCTGCGGTTACTCAATATTTATCCTTTCTGCCCCACCAGTGTGTGTCCATGTCTGGACTAGTCTGTCTCCCTGTGACTGATGGTGGTCCCCCGGAGCACACAACGCATCTTCTGGACAATGATTTCTCTTGATGGCTCCATCAGGTGAAGATGCTGGAGGAAATGGGGAGGGGAAGCAGGAAGGAGAAGGGGAGGGAAGGGAGGAGAAGGTCGATGTTTAAAGTAACGGACTAAGGAAGGAGGGGGTGTAGAACGGGGAGGTTTGAAGGAGGGATGAAGGAGGATGATGGACCTCCTGGGACTTGGCTAAAATGCTGCCCTCGTACTAATCTCTTGTTCTATTTTGAGAAGCAGCAGGAGTGATGTGGAAGATGTAAGGACGCTGGTGACAGATGATCAGACATGAGGGCACTCACAGGCCTGATGAATGAGATCTCTGCATCGGCTAAATGGCTACACCACCATGGAAGAGACAGGGGCCAACATAAAAGATAAAGGACTATCCATTACTTGGGGACAATTGCATTAACAGAATGGGCTTTTTGCCATGAAGTGATATTTGAATTGCGGTTTGCATAAAAGTATAATGCATCATCTAATGCTAGTGTTAATCATTACCAAGATGATGGAATAGGGTTGGGCAATATAGAAATTCCCCTAATGACGACATTGGTTTAAGAAAACCACTATACCAAATTGTTGTCCAAAAAATACTTTGCAAAGCTCGATGATTGAGGGTTGATTAATCACAATGATAGGAGTTTTTGTCTGGCTGCTCTTTGTGGACCAAGTCTTTGGCAGTCTCCATTTTCGCAGGCGTATTCTGTCGGATGAGCTTCTGTTGGTGAGTTTTTAAAATGAGAGCCTAGGTTTCCACAGTGTTCACATCTCTAGTTGTGACTTGTTTAAAGCACAGCTTAGTTCACGGCCTCCGGTTCTCCTTTTTTATTTGGTTTAATACCAGAAAAACGCCAAATTGTTGATCTGTAATTGTCTCAGTCCAAAAGTCTAAAAAAAAAAGATTGAAAAAAGATAGATGTAATAATTTTTAAAACTAACAACATGTTTTTATTTAATATAATATTCTGCTTCAATCTATTTATGTTGGTGTTTAGCCTTTCAAAAACTATATTTCCACTTTAGCCAACAATTTTTAATGAAATTAAATTTACATTTAATTTATTCAATTTTACAATTAATAGGCTTCACTTCCTGACCTAAATATCCACATTTTATATACATACATGAAGTTACAACAGCTGTTCAGATAACTGACTCCGAAAATAAATAGTTTCCTCCACACAGAGCTGAAAGTCCTGTTCAGAATGGATCATTGTCTGCCTGTGTGAGAGCCAAAAGGTAAGAGCCTCTAAAGGAGAGATAAGGCTGTAGAGCCTCAGCGGCGATAAGTATCTTATCGGCCTGTCGTCTGCCTCCTGAACCCAACGGATAACTGTTGTATCACAGAATGTAAGACAGCCGCTGTGACCTGCAGACAAAGGATTCTTTTGTTTGTGTTCCTCTGCACAGCATACATTTAGAAACAAAACACAACATTGACGGTGTATCATTACAGTCATTACATAAATCACTTTGCTCATGCAGAAAGTGGGTCATGCTTAAAGTGTATGCAGTGCCATTTATTATTGTACAATTACATAACCATTTTCATTTGACCTTTTTCTATTGTACTACAGTCTATGTTATGATATTTTCAGAGGGTGGTGATGCACAACGCTGAGATAGAGACATATACATTATGTTGTGTTTTCTGTTGCCAATTACATGGAGGATCTCCAGGCTGTTTCACTTGAGTGTGACATATGTTGGCATTACATTGCTTTTCCAACAACCCTGTGGAGGCATGTCATTTTCGCATACATATGAATTATGCCCCCTAAATAGTCGTCCTTTGGAGGCTTGGGGGCTAGATTGGAGATGGGGCTGGGCTGATTTCACACAGCCAAGCCTCATCAATCTCCCAGTTTCATTCGGCTCACAAAGGGGTTCCTCTTTCACTGGTGAGAGCAGTCGATAGACCACTGCTACTCGGATGAGAGCAATTCCATTAAGAAGGCCCGCCACCTTGGGCCTCAAGAAGAGGGCTTATCAGAAGCCAACAGTGACGTGAGAGTGTTGCAGCCATCCATCGTCAACTGTGAGGGGAAGGAATGAACGCTGCTGACAATCTCCCCACCGTCCCTCCTTTCTCCTCAACAAGGGAAACGTCCCAGCTGTCCTCATGCTGCTGCAGCTGCAGGGATGTTTTGGATGTGAAGGGGAAATGCATTTCAGATATCATTGTTTTAGATATATATCCATAAGAATATACGGCTGCATAAGCAGACATGAGGACAAGTTGATTAATGGATTAATAGAAAGATAGATATCCAGAAGTACTATGAGAGAAATGTGCGCATTTTGGATTAGCATTTAAGATAGCTGCTCTTAAGATAAGCTAAACTAAGCTAAACATCTCCTTGTTGTAGCTACATGTTTAGCATACATGCATGAGGGTGGTATGAATATTATCAATTTACTCTGCTCTTCTAACTCTTTACAATCAGTGTGTTTTTAAAAAATGATTTCTCAGAAATTATAGATGACCCCCAAACAATGTCGCCACACAATTTGTTCCACATGCAGCATTGTCATGATGACATGTCCTGTCAAATTTGATATTCATTAACAGCAACATTGTCATGCATTGCCATCAACCTTGGATCAAATTTGCATGCCACACATTATGAATAAAAGAGAAGTGTACATTCACATGCACAGACACACGCGCACACATGAATGTGATAAATGAACAATTACCTGGCAGTGTCATGTCACGTCTCAGGGTAAGACTGTATGTAAGGTATGGATATAGATTATTTTGGTGTTTATGTGTTATTTTCCCACCATGACGTCTCACTCTCACCCTGGCACTCTTGACAGGCAACTTTGAGCAGACCTTTATAGCGCAGCAGACCAGCAGTCACGCACATGAGTAATTCACACCAGCTCTGTCATTTCCTTGAATCAATTTTCATGTCCATGACATGACACTTTTCAAATGACTGTGGCCGCACGGCTAACATACCACTCATGCTTGGGCAGTGATATCAAATGAATGAACTGCTGTAGGATTTTACTCTGTTATAGTGAAGAAACGGCGTATATGTGTGTGTATCCAATACAGTTTAAGGGGAAAAAATATGAATATTTACACATTAATTCCATTCCTGTCGCAGAATATACCACCAATGTAATTTCTTGAGTTGCACCTTTGACACAGACCAATTCTTTTTTGGTTTCTGAATATTATGATAAGAGCTAAAATGCCAGCGAGAAAATATAAGCATAGCGTTTTTCTCTTTTACTAATATCCCACAGAACACAAGCAGTTGTTTTTTGTTTTTATCGCAATCATGGGAAATGTGTTATTTTGAAGCCGCCATCCTAAGTTATGAAAAATGTTGTGATATAATAACAGCACTATCTCCAGCTGTTTAAATATCACTTGGCACTGCAGGGAGTGCCCTTAAGAAAGTTCCATGCATCATAATAATGATGCTTCAGCAGTTTTTTGACGTGTTTTGCACTCCTGAATTTGCAACGTCATCCAAACTTAAGCCAAGCACCATTAGCTATTAGTAATTTCTTTGTTTTTCTGTGTGTGTTACAGTGAATGTCAAGAGAAAAAGTGAGGACAAATAGGGTACCTAATGCCGGTGAGAAGCTTTTGACAACAAGAAAGACTGAGGGAAACAGTTGCATGCATATTTAAAAATTGCTAACATGCTGCCAACATTGATCACACAAGAGGCAATGCTTTCAGTCTACGCTACAACGCTGGAACTCAGTCCAACTGTGTAGCATATGCCTCCAACTCCTCCACCTGCTTCAAATAGCGCCCTGCAGTGATTGATGTGCACACGATCCATCCTGTCGAAGGGAGTAAAGACAGGATGTTTGATGGATGGGGTATAAATCCTGTGGATATTTAATATAGCCTGTATTTAATGACCTGTTCCCAGAGATTTGTATAATTAGGTGAGTGCTGTCAGGGATTTAGCAGGGATAAGCACTTCGTCTATTAGGTTAAGATTTGTTCCTACACAGGTGGTTAGAGACCCAACTACAGGAGTCCATGGGTGGACATAAAACTGTCACAGCTAATCACTCCGTCATACCTTTTGTATGTGTAAGTTCAGGTTTTGGGTGAATGTTTGGCCTAAAATCAAACCAGAGGGGCACTTGAGCCTTTGCCAGAGGGGGGGAGTGGCTTAAATGTTCCTAATGTTGAAGGCAGAATGGATTTGTTGGTTGAGGTTTGTAAACACAACATTCAAAGACCGCTGTAAGTTTGTGAGTATGGGTGAAACAAAACAATACTGAAGATTTATATGCCATTTACTTCCATTGAATGTAGGATTGTAGATTCGAAAGCTTAAAGCCTGTTACATGTCCTCCTTCTGTCACCATGGTCGCTCTATTAGTCACAGAAAGGGGAGGAAAGAAAGACTCACTCTAATTATCCACCACTCCCCGCAAGTTATGTTAATGGTCGCTTCCGGCTTAAGTAGGCTATCTATATGCAAAGTCCTCTCTGATGAATTTCTTCATTATTTGTTGTTAATGTATTACTGTATAGCCATGATGAAGAGAGAAGGCTGATGGTTCTACACCATATTGTCTTGTGAAAGCGTGAGGCACTGAGAGTTGGCGTGACAGTTTGCACAGAAGAAGAGTGAACTGGAAGGCTGCTTTGGACTTTGATGCACATGTGATGCAGTATTTTGGGGTATATGATTAATATGTGTAATTAAACTTTTATCTACCAGTAATTACAGGAATTTACCACAATATTATGATGTAATTTCTGAAGATATCATTCCCTGTTAAGTTGTGATTCAAACTTCATTACCTGTGATTTTTACTTTATGTTACCTGTAGCATAGCCAGTAAATACAATACATTTTGAAATGTGTATAAGCACAAAATCTTATCAGTAATAAAGATAAATAAATAAATACTCCAGACAGCTACACACCTGAAAGTGTGATATTTTGTGATATATTCTATAGAAAACAGAAAAAAAAATACAGTATGCTACTAATATTCACAATATTTACAGTGAAATAAATCATTACTAATCGGGATGACAGTTTGCATCTGATGTGAAAATAAGGGAACATGGATATTTCTGTGCAATTGTATTTGATCAGGATAATTGAACTCCTCATGGCTCACTGTGTTCTCAAGATTGATTTTGACCCATTGCCAGTTTCCATCCAAGCTGAGAGATTAAATATTGGATGTATTATTCTCATAAAAATATTGACTTAAAAATTTCACATCACAAGTAAAAAAGACTTACTGATAATTCTTTAACACGTGAGTGCTCACTTAAATTATTAATTTTAGATGTCTAGAAAATTGTGAATGGCTTTTTACTGCTATAATTAGGTGTAGAAACTTTTGTTAAAGAATGTCCTTTTGCAAAAATAAGATCAAATTTGTACAGAAGCCCTATATCATTAAGGGTTTTTAATTTCTGTGTTTCTGTGTCTCATATTCCCTCTCTCTTTAACCCGGCAGCTGCATGTCTCATTTAAAAAACAGCTCTCAGATACAAATCCTTTAAACTACTTTAATACAAAACAATTACAAAGTCTGTCAGCATCTCTCAGAAACCTCAGTCCTTTGACGCATTAGAAGCGATCCACATCTTTAATGTGGATGCAGCATCGGTCCTCCACTACTCCCCAACACTTATCATGTCTTTCACCTTGAGGTTGCCCTCTGAGGTCAGCACATTTCCCCTGAAACAGGAGCTGGATTGTGGTGAGCCGAGCACCACTAAGCCTTTGCTCTCAGGAACACTGACCTCAATCAAAGGGAGAACTTGATCCACTGGCCATGCACTCTGTAGCCCACTAGAGCTGGTTAAGCCATCACTGGATGGACGTGTGGCTCACTGTGTGTGTGTGTGTGTGTGTGTGTGTGTGTGTGTGTGTGTGTGTGTGTGTGTGCGTGTGTGTGTGTGTGTGTGTGTGTGTGTGTGTGTGTGTGTTTGTGTGTGTGTTTCTGAGTGAGTGTGAAAGCACACTAACACGTTAAACACAAGAATACAAAACCTTTATTAAGGAATAGGGATGTCATCATATTTTCTAGTATTAAAACCTTGTATTTTTAAAAGGTAATTTTCCAGATTCTTCTAGGATTGCCTGCTTTGCATTGGTTAAATTCTATTATGGCTTTTCAATCTATTTCATGTGCCTGAAGGTCGTTGAATACGTTCAGCGCATTAAGCACCCTGTCATCCTACCGTTCAAGTTAAATCATCAAGACCGCTGACACTGGAGTTATCGTAAAAGGTTTTTTCCACTACAGCAACGAGATGCAGGAAGGTGGCGATTGGTGACACACTTATCTCGTTCCAGGTTTCGATTACAGCCGTAATGTTTCCCCTCTCCATTAAGTGTATTTGATTTCCCGCTGAAGGGGTGGCTGGCAGGGCAGAGATATGACGGCAGCGCCAAGGCCAAGGGGGCAGCTCTTGCAAGCATCGCTTCCACTGATGTTGGAAGCTGAGGAAAAGTGGCGATGCTTATACAATTAGAGCTGAGACTTTGTCAGACCTCATTTTTGAGAGAGGTTTTAGCCGCAGCCCTCAGAGGATTATTAATTCACTGCCCTGGCCCCATCTGTGGAGATATAGAAGGATTATGCAGCAGTGAATGGCATGCATTAGGGGACCGTGGAAGTGCCTTTGCTCTGATTACAAGAATGAATTCCCATCACAAGGGAATTATCCTACAAGTTAAAATGTGGTTATTAGTGTAACCATGACGATGAAGGTCGCCTAACTTTAGTTAAGTAGTAATTTTAAACGAAACCCAGATGTTTTTGTGACCTTAACTAAGTAGCTATCCTATTGTTTTTTTTTTGCTGATTTGAAATTGGATGAAGGCTCTTTGATGGTTACTTTCGACTCGCTGTATAATCATAAACAAGTTACAGTGTCAGTCAGTCTAAGACAATTACTGTGCTCTATCATAATATATGTCAAATGTAAAAATATCTGCACTCCTTCACTTAAAGGAACCCTTTTGATTTTAAGTGCTATGGAGCAGGGTTTTTATTAGTGGCTCTCTGTTCTTTCTACCTTATCCACAGAGAACAGACCATTGTTTTCTAGGAGGGTTGTCTCAGATTTGAAGACTTCATTGAGTTTGCAACACAACTAAATGTGTAAAAATGAATAGGGTGTCAATACTTTACTCATATCTACAAATAAAATGGTTTATTTTTACTCCCACATCAATAAGAACATACTCTTGGCTATCAGTCACCCATGTCAAGACCAATGTGGTCTGAGTCTCAAAAACACTGCAGGAAATAAACTGTCATTCCCCTTTTGAAAAGGAAGCTTGTGACTCATTTATGATTGATCCTTACATACCTCAAGCAACAAGTTTGTTTCGGAGTTGATGCACGTTGCATAGAAAGGGGGAAATGGATTTTTTGTCAGATGGGATTAAGTAGGGCCCGACCCTCCAATTAACTATATTCCACATGTCAGTTTATATCAGTGAGGCCAAAAGGACTGTGTGGTAACACTGATGGAGGAAAAAGGAAAGAGACAGAAACAGGGAAAAAGGTTGATGAAGAGAAAAAGAGAGGATAAGAAGGGGGGGGGAGAAAGAGGAAGGAGGAGAGACAGATGAGTGAGCTAAAAGAGACACAAGATAAATATAGAGAGGTCAAGGCAGCAACAGAAAGGACAAGTGATAGATAGGGACATAAGAAGAGGAGCAGAAATTGACAAAGAGAAGACCGTGAAAAATTGATAGGTATAAATGAAGAATTGATTTATGGCAAATAACTTCTTCAAGTAGCCTGTATTGCTGTCTTTGGTTTGTTATTATGGATCTGTAGCTGTGAGCTGAGATCTGTAGAAAATCAGTTGCTGCTTGTCAGTTTGGTAAGATGATGCCTTGAGGGGGAAGTAATGATGCATACCTCTCACTGAGATCACCTCCTCATAAGGGGGCACAAAAGTATGAACTATAAATGGCATCTTGTATAGTTCTTGATTCAGAATTCAGGGACTACTCAATGGTAGGATGGGTTTGAATTATGTCAAGTTTGTATGCCTATATGAAATACAGTACGCTATGTACAAAAGTTATTTAGCAGAATCCTTTTTCCTCTTTTTACTGGCCATGAAGAGATTCCATTCTAATAATTAGAATTATAGGACAAATCCACAGTCCTCATTCTGTGCAAAGTAGCTTTTTTTAAATGTTCAGAAGCAACCATAGTCACTCAAATCAAGTGAATAGAGTTGGTTTATTATCGATTTTGTGTCTCAGTATCAACCTAACTGCAACCATCCTTTAGTTGTGACTCAGCAACAAAACACAAAGAGGGAATTTCATATTAAAAAGGCAATGACTTTGGAAGAACCTAACTCGAACGCACCTTTTTCTAATTTAACTTTAGAACGCAATTTTATTTCATTTAAAATGCATTTCTTACAGTGTAGGAGGGGTTCTCTTCAAGACCAGCATGTAGAGGAGAAATTACTACAACCACCAATAACTCTTTCTATTGACATATGACATGTGAGTATTGCATTATAATGCAAGAGACTTTGTGGAGCTGCATGAAACATAGAAGAACGACTGAACACTGTTCCATCAGCACAGAGGAAACAGATGGTAGAACATGACTGGAGTGGCATATTAATAGTTGTGTATATTTGTAGCAAGGGACAATCAGATTTTCTCAGTACATCTCATACACACACACACACACACACACACACACACACACACACACACACACACACACACACACACACACACACACACACACACACACACACACACACACACACACACACACACACACATACTGATAGCTTTCATCGTTTTCAGGTTGTGGAACATATCCAGATAATATCCAGAATTAAAACTGAAAGCCAACAGTTTAAACATTAGCCATGCATCCATTTGATATGAATCACAGATTAGATGACAGGAAGAGGAGACCAGCACTTTGAACAGGTGTGCGTGGGCCTGAGTTCACAGAGCGTGGGGGCTGCTGAATGAACGAAGTGTCCAACTTTTTCTCTGGGGACTTGAAGAGGCGGATCGGGGCCAGACCAGTGGACTTCAACAGGTGTGCTTTGGCTTACTGGCATGGATTTGCATGTTTTACAACAGCTCTGAAAAGGTTGAGTAGCAGTGGTCGAGGAAATGGGAGACAGGCTGCTGCAGCGTTTGGGATTTTTTTTAACACTAGCAGTGTAAGTGGGTCCTTGTTTTTTTTTTGCACATGCATGAGGACGCACATGACATTTTAATTTTCCGTTATTCTGTTCAGCAGTTGGTGGTGCTACAAGCATAGCAACACGCTGAGAAGGCAATGAACAAGACTGCAAGCAAGCAAACACAAATGCAAACACTGCTTAACAATTTTTTTTAGATGGCTTTGAAAATGTTTTATGAGGAAGAAAATGCACTCAACATGTTTGTTAGAAAGATCCACGCTGTGTTTGGGTGAGAAACACTTAATGTAAACTATTTGTTTGTAAGAAGAAAATGCCACAGAGCACAATTAAGTTTGATTTAACTCCCAGTCTCTCTCAGGGGCGATTGATGTGCTTCACATTTTCCATGGTCATATACTGCCCAGCAAACATGTCCATGTGTGTCTCACATGGCAGTTGGGTCCTATTCAGGCCAAATAGCCCCCATGTGTGTCCATGTTGATTGCAGCGGTGAGCTTAAAGTGGGGCCCCTGTGAGGAATCATCCTCTGGCCCAACATGGGTTCCTTTCTGTGAAAATACAGGTAATAATTGGACCAATGAGGTACACAAGTTGGGCACATGAGCAATCACCTTCAGGCCCCAAATAGATATTCTTAGTGTATTCAACTTCTTGAGTCCGTGAAATCACGTTTGGACCACTTCGGAAGACAGACCTGGAGCCATAAGACCACTGGGCTGATGTACCATATTTGGTTTTCCATTGGGACCCGTAGCCCAGGTGCAGCCCACAGAAAGTTTTGTGAGGTCCATGAAACCCGGTAAAACCTCTACTGCAATAAATTCACCAAGACACGGTACACAATCTGAAAACATTTTTCTTTAATCACAAGATCCAAGAGAGACAAGGATTTCCCGATCTCTGTGGATGAGATATAGCTCGCCAACGATTCCTAGAAAATTGTGTTCTCATTAACCTATATAGAACATGAGAGAAGTAATTACACATTTCTTAAAGGGGGAAAGGCGACAGTGTCCTCCACAGTTTCTTATCTCGCCAACTGATTCATGGCTTTTAATGGGCTTTTAAGCCAGATTAAAAACCTGGTGGCCGCACTGTTAAAGCAGCCTGCACTTTCAGAGAATCACATTTATAAGATTGCCAATAAAACCAGGGAACCTCTAAGGAATACAAATGACTTTGATGAATCTACATCAAATTGGCATATCCTTCTCTATACTTTTATTTGAAAGCGTGATATGTATCTAAAATGCAGCACTCTATTTGAAATAAATCATGTTTTCTTGTTCATCTTATTAAGCGCTTTTCTTAGATGTATTTGTTATTTCCTAACTTTGCAAGCCTCATCTTTAAAGCATCTTAAATAATTTGCTTGAAAGCGTCTTCTAAATGACTGTAATGTAATGTAATGTAATGTAATGCTTGTCACTTTGTTTGAAAGCTGATTGTTGAATAGGCATAATATACTTTTCAAAAACGCTGTAATCCTATATGCATTCCTCTTTCAAATCCAAAGCATTATTATTTTGGCATTTTATTTTGGAAGATAGCTTAAGATAGTGGAGGAGAACTGCTATTCATATTTTGTACCACAAATAGAAATGCATTTTTTTGACAGGAGAGTATTTCACCTGCGTAAATGCAATTGCAGACTATGATATGATTTGATAGCTACATCAACAATGTGTCCTCATTGAAGCGGAAAAACAGATTGAAGGAAAAATGGAGATCTGTATGGAGGCAGGGAGAACTAAATGTACCCCACTCTGAGGGAACACGAGGAAACTGTTCTCTGCCTGAACTCTGGCTGAGCTCATATCTTTCACAGCACCCAGCTTTCCAGTGGTCAGACGGGTGAAATTGATTGCCCTGCTTGCACTATAGGAGCAACAGTCACTTCGGGATTTACTTTGCAGTAAGGAACATCAACCCACTCCACCCCCGAGTCCAAATTGATTATAAAACTGCATTCTGCTGACACTGAACCATCTGTGAGTTTGAATATGTGAGTGTGTAAGAGAGGGAGTGAGCAAGATGGAGTGCGAGCGAGTTGGAAGCTGATGGAAGCATGAAACTGAAATTTCATTAACACCAGACTGGCATGAAGCCGTTCTTAACTGGGATTCAGTTTTATTTTCTGGATGTGAATGCTTTTCTGTGTCCAATAATATAGTGTGAAGTATTGTTTGATACTGAACAGATGTTTTTTTCAGAAACACAACAGAAGAACAACTGGTGTATGTGTTTACAGTGAGACTAAACTGTCATGTCCCTTTGCCAATAATCATATAGTCAATGGAGGGTATTAAATCATCCTATCCACATGGACTTAGTGCTCATGTAATGCCCATCATTAAACAAAGTGAATGTCATCATCATTAGGAAAAAAAAGTAGCACAATATGTTTTGTGAGGAAAATGTACTCAAAATACACAAAAACATTTCTCCTCAAGGTGAGATGACTCCGAGAAAACACTGTAAAAAAGCACAATAAGCACCTAAAGAAAAAAAACTTTTTTGTTAACTCACATGAATATCACATTTCTTTCTCCTAACTTTTACAATGTTATATCAGCTCAAAGCTTTGGGGAATTTCCTTGTTAACATTCACCGGTAAATCGATTGCATCTCAGCAACACGACTAACATGCACCATCGATCTCTTCCTCAGCTTGAGGTTCGGCTTTGCTAATCCAACAGTCACTTTCTGCAGGAAGATAACATGTTTCTCATTCAGTCCCTAGACTTTCTGAGTCTGTGGCTCAGAGCTAGAGCGGGTCGTCTTCCAATCGGAAGATCAGTACTTCAATCCTGTCAAAGTGTCCTTGGGCAAGACACTAAACCCAAATTGCTCCCGAAGGGTGTGTGAATGTGAGTGAATATAAATTAGTTTAGAGTCCCAATGAGCAGGGGGCACCTCTGCCATCAGTGTATGAATGTGTGTGTGAATGGGTGAACGCTGACATGTAGTGTAAAGCACTTTGAGTGTTCGGGAGACTAGAAAGGTGCTAAACAAATGCATGTCGATTGCTTTCCCAGTTTGTAAGTATAGCACCAAAAATGGAGAATATGGATTTTGACTGTTTTTATTGCTGCTGATACTAGCCCATAGTTCAGAATCAGAATCAAAATTGAAAGTTTGCAAACATGCAAAATATTTACTCCTGGATAAATGTTACATACCTATACAGTACAATACACAGTCATAAACAGGCCGGAATAATGAAATAAAATGTTTAACAGAGACACATGCAAACACAACAGGTAAGCACATTGGGTGTTTAAGTGGATATGTGTAAACTTTACACCCACTGAGTTGAGTATTCAGTATCGTTCCTCTAAAGCATGTTTTCCAAAGGGCGCATTTCAGAGTCAATTATTCTGTTTCCTTTTTTACCCGGCCTTGTTGTATCCACCACCTGCCAACTCCATCACCTTGCCCAAGGGTGAATCTTGGTCTGTGACTCCCCTCGTAATGATTTTGTTTGAGCTTCCACCGTGCTATAATTCGAATTTTCAAATGACAAAAAAAAAGAAAGAAAATGACATTCACAATCTGCATCCTGTGGTTGATATTCACAAAAAAAAATACACAGTGATGACAGAGGAAAGCCGTTTTTGTTTTCTTTCACCAAATTTTAAATTGTTTTTCTTTCTGAAAATGTGTCTTTTCATATATGAGATCCATTATCTGTTTGTCTTGTCTGGTTTGTGTTTCTGTGATATGGAGCGTCTTCTTCGGTTGGTAAATGCAGGGACGCTGAAATAAATCTCATATAAACAAAACCCCCCGTAGAGCCAGGTGGGGAAATGTTACAAACAAGGACGGACTGGGAATGCAGAAGGAGGGAGAGAGAGAGGAGGAGGAGAGAGGAGGGGTGTCTGTTGAGAAGGTCACACTGTAATAGATGTCTCCTTGCATTTAGGCCTTGTTCCGCACAAATGCCGCAGACCTGAATATCATAGCTTAACAATTTAGCAATCTGACAGGGAGCCATCCTTCCACACAGCCTTGGGTGAGCACAAAGAGAGAAAGAGCTGGTCTTCACCTCTCAGAGATGATTTCTTAAACAAATAGGCCCTAAAACTAAAGTAGCTCAATGTTTTCAGAGAGTCCAGTGTTTGAGCAGCCAACAAAATACATTCATTTGAAGCACCATGGTGCAGAGAGACAAAGGAAGTGGAATGGACATTAGTCATTTTCAATAGATGCTCTAATATATAGCCTACACAGGTGGTTTGCAAGGGGCAAAAAAAAAGGACATGGCAGCATTTTTTCTTTGTGTCCTTTGATGATTTTTACTGTAGGAATTAGTAGCACAAGTGTTGCCTTACACAAAAACATGGAAGCAAAACTGATAGAAATCTTTACAATAATTCTTTATGACATTATTTTTTTTACCAGGAACTTAAATGTGTGTACTCTACAGAACAATTCGAAGCGATTCAAATCCTACTGTCAAAGGTTTTCCCAGATGAAATGTAACTTCAGTCAAGCCAAAAGTCAAAACAGAAGTTGCAGTATTGGTTGACTATTTCTAATGGGTTTTTTTCAGAACAATGGACGAAATGTAAGAGTTTAAGAGGTGTTATTTTTGTATGATGCTGACATTCTTAATCAACGATTAATCCACTGTTTCTCGAACCAGCAAAGACAGCTGTGAAGGGCTTGTGAATCAGATGTCTGGAACCAAGCTAGCTGTTAGCAGTTACATACAGGCTACAGAAGTATCAAAGACAAGCACCAGCCACTTTAATAGTCTTACACTGTTGTGAAAGGTGCAATGTTTAAGATCTGGCACATGGCCCAAGGTTATATGGGTCAGCATTTCACCTCTGCTACTGGGTCCATACAATCTAAATTCCATCAGTTATGTAAGAAAAAAGCCTATATTGTGTTAGCGGTTAGCTGTAGCAACTCCATCCAGCCAGCCATATATTTAAAACCATAATCTAAGTAGCCTACTGGAAATGTAAGTAAGGCACTACATCTTTCTGTCAACTCTACATGCACTTTCCATTGGCTTAAGTCAATAAATTAACACATTCGGCACACATGGATGTGAAACAATAGCTTACTGTTATATGTTAAATGTCAACTTTTCGTTACAGTAAAAATGACACTGTCCACGAAAAAGTCCACAAAAGGGCTTTGATAAACAACAGATCAATCCACAGATAAAATTGTGTACCACAGACGTTGCTTTACTTTTCCCAGTGAAAAGACAGGAAGCCAATTGTGCTGTCTTTTCTTTCCCAGGATAAGTGATCTTAAATCTTGTTAATGTTGGAGAGTTTGAACATGAGTTTTCCACTATCACTGTACCTCCCATGGCACAAACATGCCGCACCAGGAACCTTCCACAACTGCCAAAAATGTACCCTGTAAAGAATGTGAAGGTACAAACTGTAGAGCCAATGTTCGGGTTTCAAGGACCACATGCGTCCTTAAGCTGGAACCGCTTCAGTGAAAAGCTCAGCGGCCAAATGTGGAAAAGAGTGGGAGTACTGGGCAGCTTCCAGTTTCTGCGCTTCCTTGGCAAAGGGAAAGCAGGCAACTTAGATGAAGAGAAAAGCAATTGAACCAACATCATTGCACAACTTTTTAAAAGAAGTACACAAACTTAATGAAAAGGATACTGGAGATACTGTGAAACTTTACTATTAATACAGTTAATGACTTTGCTGTTATCAGACTTTGTTGTTTTCCTCAAACGTGTTTTTGTTATTATCATTTAAATACTAGTGGCCATCTAATATATTTACTGCCTCTTTACACAAGCAGTAGGTCAGGATTACAACATTGCATATTTCACACATTTTAAAGGACATGCTGGTGATGCTAGAAACTAATCCTACAAACCAAGATGGTATACAGTGTACTGTACCTTGTATTGCTATAAATGTTGTCCTTCGTGCATTGCATGGAGGAGGAGGGAGGAGGCTGTACTAAAAAAAGCGGGACTCAGGGAGGCTCTGTCTAGTCCACTTAGGTCTCATTTTCTGTCTCGGTAATTACACCTGAAATTGGGGGAGCCAAGAACACCGTCATTCACACACTCTCCAATTTCACTTCAGGCCCCTTCATATGGACACACATTTGCAGTATAAACATGCACATGCCTAGATACACTCTGCCAGACACACGTGCACGCACAAACACACACACACATACACTTAAATAGACCTTTTTTTTCTTTCCTTTTCGCTTCCTCTCCCCTTTGCTGTCCCCTTCCCGCTCTCCTTTTCTATTTCCTGTGAGCGACTCTGTTTCTATTAGGTGTGACATTCCATTCTGCTTTTTAATCACCTCCTTTCTGCTTTGTCCTTCTGGATCCAAATAACTCCATAGATGATGGTCATAAAACCCATACATTCCCTGTCAAGAACTGCGTGCAGGCTCAAATACAAATTCATGGTCTTGGAGTTCACAAGTCACCTGCTGCATCTTCAACCATATTTCTACTTCTTAGCAGCACAGGTTTTTTTTATCACACAAAATGCTGATTAATTGATTAGTATGAAGAAGTAATACAATTTAAGGAGTTGAATGGCGATAAGCTGTGATTTATTGCTACTGTTGTATCCTTGAATTATTTTGGCAGGAAGGCATAAAGTATTTACTTATCCTCAACAGCATTTGCATCACAAACATAATTTATTGGATTTTCATGTGGATAAAATGAAAACGGAATCGAGACACAAGATTCACACTCGTGCTCAACCATGTGGAAGACTAAACATATGTTATAGGTTGAAAAGAAAAGAAAAAAGAAGACACTCAAACACAACATGCATCATACAGTATATTTGCTGACAGTCGAGAATAGGTCCCATTCATTCATCATACATGCTGCAAGCCATGGCCTCTCAACCCGGGTCACATGCAAGAAATGTATCTCTAACATGACAAGCCCCTCATGCTTTGAAAGGCTGTGTTCCTCAGACGTTGCTGTCATAGATGAAAAAAGACAAATACAGATGGTTCTCCAGCGCAACGCATCACTGGTGTTGCGACAGCAAGCCAAACATATGCATTCAAAGTCTCAATCTCGGTTTGGCTCGACCAGTAACACCCACAGGCGCCCGCCACAGACGGCCATGCGAGGGCTGCCATGTTGTGTCGGCTAAAATCACTCTTATCTCACTTAGGAGAATGTCTTTGGCTGTCCTTGGAGGGGAGCAGTCAGGGATAGAGGGAGTCAGGCAGAGGGTGGCGTAGATGTGGGAGAAGGGATACAGCAGTGGAAGGAGGAGGAGGGAGGAAGGAGGTTGGGGCTGGGCTTCAGGGGACCGTAGGCATTTGTATTCCTCTCTCATCTGTGACGGGCTGGAAAAAGGTGGCGAGACACAGGAGCTAAGCGTAGCGGGGGCTTTGGCAGGACTGTGGCAGAGGTCCAGCAATCAAAGATGCAATGTTACAAGATCTTACCATCGCTCCTCGTCTCTTGGCCTCTGAGGGCAGGGATAGAGATACTGAAATAAACAATGGGATGTCAGAATCTAACTGAAGGAGTATTGAAAAGAAGGGGAGCAGTAAACACACACCAGAGAGCTTGATCCTTTTTCAGATTGCCTAGAAAAGTGGATATTTTTAGATTGCTGGTGAACCGAATATCTGCAACACATTGAATTTTTATACCTCTGTTGTTTTGGCACAATGTTAATCACATCTCTCTGCTGTCGTATTTGTAACCCTGCCTGTTGAAGATGTAAACCCAGTGGAATCAATAGCTCACAACAAAGCATCACATTACTTCACCGTCATACGCTCATATGACCTGCATTCAGCTACAGCGCAAGTTTTCTCTCTCTCAACCTAAATTCCGATGTCTTTAACAGTGTCAGCATGCAAGTTTGAGTTTGCCGTTTCCTTTGGGTTCTTTCAAAGAAATGTGATCATTGTAAATAATCCGTACTGACCTCAGCTAGATCCAACAGTCCTGTGCTCTAAATGTGAACATGCACTTCTCATTCACTTCAATTGTCAATAAAGTCCCTGCAGATTCACGTCTATGTTCGGTTCTATGTGTCACCCCACTTAGCTGATGATCTCAACCAGAGTGACTGAAAAATCAATACTCTAATAGACACCCACTTTACCTAATCAGGTTCATCAAATTGGCATTTTGACCCAAACAACTGCTCTATTCAGTTGCCTGCTACAGAAACATACATTTATCTGTGAGTGATGGACAGGACTTTGCCCTAAATTGAGATGTGGACGGTGTAAATAATCCCAAAGCTAAACTATTGATCTGGTTGAAGAGCTAAGTGGCTCAAAAAGCCCCTGTGACATCATTTCACCATTAGTAAACAGAATAGCTTTTCCTGTGTGTGCACTTTTCATCATACAAATTCATGATCTCATGCACTGACACTGACGCAAATATGCACACATATCTATAGACAGAGCCAACTCTCATGAACATGTGTCACTGTAGGAGTTATTACAGTAGTTAAAGAGGAACTGGTAAAGTGATGAAAGATGATCTTTGTAAGTGTATAGTATTTATGGATGTAATGATATTAATCTATTACTAAATCAACAAGTCAGATGAGAAATATTTTAAAGTTGATTCATTGTTTGAATAATTTATTCTGTCAGAAGTTGTAGGAGCCATTTCCATGTTAAAAAATATTTGAAAACTGAGCCCATAATATTTCGTTGTGTGTTTTATGTAGGCGACAGGATTAGATGAGAAATGGATTTTCCTTTTTACTTCAATAAGTGCTCTTATTTTGAAACCTTGTGGTCTTATTTTGAAGCATCAACTGACCTTCTGACCAGGAGATAAATATGATGGCCAGGTGTCTCATTAGTTAGTAACATGGTTAGTTAACACAAGAAGACGCCAGCACACAGTTTCTTAACCCCTTTATTACTTTCAAGTTTCTCGTGATAATTGTAAATATCATTGGATTATCATCACTAATGTCATTGGACTAAACTGTTGGATACATCCTTCCACAAGCAGCTTTAAACAGGGTAAATAACACAACAATGTTACTTTTACCGTTTGGTGTGGAAAGCATGTTGGAATCTCTGCTGGGTGTCTACAGGTGGAAATCCTTGGCTCTTTGAAGATAACACAGAAGTTATGCCAGCTGCTGTGCAAGACTGTAGCACAGTGATGCTTTCAACTAAATGCTAACATGCTGATGTTTAGGGGTGCTATGTTTACCTTGTTCACCATTTTAGTTTGTTATATTAGCATATTAACATTAGCACAGTATAGCATGATGGGATTGTCATCAGTTCTGCAGGTATATCAAAAAATAGATGAGAAGAAAGGGGATCACCAAAGTCATTACAATGCATAGTAAAGGGAATATGAATGTTCAAAATGTCATAGTAATTTATCCAGAAGTTGAATGATATTTTACCAACAACCAAAAATGTCTCAGGGGGCAATTCTAGTTACAAAAGTTATCAATGGGAATTATTATTGGTTGCAGACCTAGCTGTAAGCGAGGATATCATTAAAATGCAGGAGTAGATCATGTTGAAGACTACAGTACTGTAGCTCTTTTCTAGGCAGGAGGGAAGCTCCAAATGTAGACATTGTTTACTGTCTGCAAAAGGTCACCGGTGAAAGATTGGAGTCACGTGTCAAAGTGGCCTTTAACACGCCACTGGCCCTTTACCTGCTCAATCTCTGTATGTCATTCTTGATAGCAGTGCCAGCTGAATCCCACGTTATAACTTAATCCCCCTGTAAATTTAAATGAGTCAGATAATATTCTTCTAATGAAGCTTTTGTGGGGGGTTTTTTTTCTTCTTTTGCTCTTACTACTGAATCTCGACCTGCTGTCTGTCTTCATTCATACATTTTTAGGTCCTGGTCAATCTGCTCCTCTCCTTTACAAATTACTATATTAATAAATAAAATGTATGTTCGTGTTCTGTGAATGAGTCATGTGTTGAGTGCCTAGCTTTAAATATCTTAAACGGTTTCATGCTGCAGTAATGTGCAGTAATGTGCTGCACAGCACCTTCCCTGTCTCCATTATGAGCTTCAGATGATCTTAAATTTAATTTAACTGAGGAAGTTATACCATCCACTTTCTACTCTAGCCTTTACGGGCGACTCACTCCTACAGTTTATCATGGGGCATCAAGATGAAGACATTAATTCAGCAATGTAGCCCAACATCCCAAATGTTTCTGCATCAACTCCTATTTAATACTCTTATTGATTTCAAGATGGTATCTCGTAGTGTAACTGATGTTAAACAGATTGTGTCGATGGGTTGAAACAAGTTGTATAACAGAAACAAACACTCACAGTGATTTGAGGCCAGGGAAAGCAACTGGAACATGTTCCAACACTGCTTTGTTTTCTGTCCGTGCTTGCTGCCAAAAAAAAGAACAAATGTACCTGGTATTAAAAGGCCATGTCTGTCTGGATATATTGCCAAGAAAAGAAAGCTGTAAATGTGATCTTTAAACCTCTTCTTTGCATTGTGATTGGATCGTTTTAGTTTGAATATGGTCTTAACTGTTAAGGAAGCACTCAAGCGACATGACGTGATTGAGTGTGTGCAGGCGTGCATGCCTTTGTTTGGTGAATGTGGGTTTTTTTTATACGTCAGTCAACTTCAGTTTCTTCCTGTTGTGTTTGTATGTGTCTGTGTGTGTGTGTGGGGGGGAATTGTTCACTTGAATTTGTGTGCATACTGTATGTGCATGCTGATGAAGTCAGTGGATCAGAATCCCAGCAGCCTGTCTCGAGTGGCGCTGACCTCTGAATGCTTGGTCAGAGTTCTTAACAGACCAGGGCAGAAAGGTGAGAAGAGCGTTTCAGAAGCGGTTCATTAGCATGAAGAAATACTGTACACAGACACAAAAAAACTCACACACTCACACTCATTTAAGTCCATATGCACACACATTATTGTTGGGAATGTAGCCGGAGTAGTATGGGAGGAGAGAGAGCACCGTCGTTTGAATCCTTGCCTGGCTTTCAGTGCCTGGAACCATTTTATTTAATGAATGCTCCAAAGAAAATGACTGTGCCTTGTATAATACTTTATGGTTGAACCCTTTGGTCAAGGCAGCTCAGTATAACTCACAATTTATCCTTTTATATGATTTGCTTCAATTAAATATATTGTGAGTGGACTGCTCCCCCGGGACGTGGTTTTTATCACTGGGTGTTAATTATGCTCACTCAGATGGGACATGGCTTGCATCCATCTGAGGTCTGCATGGTAAGAATCGCCTTCAACGCCTCATATATGGATCGGTCGTCGGATTTATCCAGTCCTGTAATATAGATTATTGTCTGGTCACATGTCTGCCTGCAGCACTAATTGCAGTAGTCTCACTTCATCTCTTTTGGGAAAAAAATTGGCAATTGATTTACAATTAGACTATGAAAGATTTCCCTCTACTACTGTAAAATGCTTCCATCTTAAGCGGCTATTATATACTGTACATTCAGTTTTTCTTAACAATAATTATTTTTTTTGCCACAGTTTTAATTTAAGCCATGAAAGAAAGTGCAAAGGTCATGTCCTAGTAGAATAGTGGATTAGATTGGTGCATATGGATATCTTTAGTACAAGAAACCTAGTTTTCTATCTTACTGTCTCTCTTTCTGTTGTTCCCAGAACTTTCTCACGGTGAAGATACAGACTGTTCTCTCAGGGGAGGAGCTGTCACAGGAATTGCATGCTGAGCCTGAGGGAAACAGAAAAGGTGTGCACCGCTCCATTTAGAACTCAATATCTGTCATGCTAAATCTGGTCTGCACACATGCAAAATAAGTCCCCTTTTTTGCACACTTACTGTAGCACTGCTGGTAGGGATGCACCAATGCCAGACCTAGTACAAGTACTTAAATTTGAGTACTTGCCAGTACGGATATGAGTACTTAATAATACCATTACAGTTCTAACAATGACTTTGAAATCATGCTTTATTTCCATCCGATGTTCCTCACTTTCTGACTAACAATTTAAATTTACAGCATGCTGTTCCTGTAATTATAGCATTCAACTTTGTGTTTTCCTGATACAAACCGAGCAAAGTTTGCAGTAAGTGTTAATAATTAACCCTTTAATTGTGCTATAAAGAAATTTCAAAAATGGAAAAAAGCTAAGGTAACCTGAGAGAAGCAGCTTGTCACTAAAGGGAGAACAGCTGGTACCCCTTAAAGGTAAGCACACCTTAAGTGCGCCTGAGCTGCGGCTGACTTTGAGGCTAACCCCTTTAACTTTGATCACCAGTCGGCTGATGAAGAAGACACAGGGTCTTAGTTTGGGTCTCCTCACGTGTCCTGAGCACTTGAAGCATTTATTCATAAGAAAAAACTGTACCCACACTGCAAGGCTATGTGCAAAACTAAAACAGTGCCGATAACTTCATACTCATCATCACACACACACGCTCTCTCTCTCTAGTTTTACGAGTACATGACCACAGATCTGACACGATACTTGTATCAGCGCATCCCTAACTGCTGGGCAAAATTATTTCCTAATTTCATCCTCCAGGGTTCTTCAGTGTTCCAAAAGTTATTTGTATATTCAATATATTCAAGAAACATAGATGTTATTTTCATCCCAAAAATAATCACACTAAAATAACTGGGAGACTCTTGGTCTGACCTTGATTTATTGATTTATTTTACCCACAAATATTACTCATTCAATTTACGAGTCAGTACTAGTCTGGTGAACTTCTGGTCACAAACTCAATTCTCTTACATCAGCCTATTCCCACCAAACTGTATCAATGTACACAAGCTGTACGTGGACAGCTCGGCCCAGTCGTGCAACATGGGATTTAAGTTCATCCTGCACAGAAAACAGCTTTTCAAATTTCATTATCCTGACACTATACTGTATTTTTTGCACTTAGGGGTGGGGTGCAAATCATAAAATTCAAACTGAGTTATAGTGTTTTAGCCTTTCAAACTATTTTTTTTACTATAAAAGTACCAAACTCTTGCCAGACCACAAGAAGGTTGTTTGCATCAATATCACTATGAACATTTTCACTGTGTATTGCTTTATCTTACCATTCCATCACTCAAGGTCATGTTGCATTGCCCAGCTTTGTTCAAATCCACAGACAGTCATTTTAAATTCTAGTCCAATTTTTCCATAGATAGCACATACACCATGGTCATGCTTGATTCCACAGAAATGTGTCTGAAAGAATTCCATGTTATGGGCCTAAAAATGGCATCTTGGTCATGAATTCTTCGCACAATATGTACTGTATCTTCAATGAAGCATGTGTTAATGTTGTAAAGTGTTTGAAACAAACAATGTGGGGAATTTATTGGCAACAGGCATCTGGGGTCATCGACATCAGAGGTCAAGGGATTAAAAAAAACATTTTACTGCGAGGATGTAATGTACAAGAGCATAATTGGGAACTGGTAACGTTCTGTTCATGATCACTACACAATTGTACTATCTTTCCACATTGCTCAGAGTAATGTAGAAAATGTGAGGTCTTCAGACAGCTGCTATCAGCCTAACAGGTCTAGAATTACAGCTGCTCCGAGGCTACAGTCGGAGAGAAAAGGATGGGTAAGACAACTACCTGGAGCTCTCCCAGCTTTCAAAGCACATAAAGATACATCTAATAAACTACTACTGCCAAGGTGGCTGTTTCCAAGAGAAAACACATCTGGGTCTTTCAATGGGAAGTATATATTATATATTTGTCTGGTGTGTGCTTTGCCATCAGGTTAACAGACTCACTGATTTAATCAGTAGAGAGGCGGTCACTGGGGAAGTCAGTGTACATACTGGATGTCATATACATTTTTCATATACACAGTCAACTCAGAGTCTACATTTTAAAATAACACCCCCTTGAGAAAAACAAACCCAGAACCCTTTCAATAAGAATGAAGGAGAGGTCTGGATGCCCTGCATAAATGTAAATTGTGCAGATTTCTTTTTTTTTTTCATGGCTCCTTGGATGACAATGTGGTCTAACATTTTTAGTCCAGACTGGCTGTACTTGCCATTACATGACTTTTATGCCCCCCTAGGTTGAAATGTAACCTTGGTAAATCCACAACTTTTTATGTTTTGTCACCATCAGGTCAACATTTTTATTTTATCAGATGCTTTTGGTTAATTGTTTAACTCAAAATACCTGCAGAACCAATAACATTCCCATCAGTCTCAGCTGCACTATGTGCATTTTGCTAATTTGCACTATGTCAGCTAAACATCAGCATTTCACTTAAAGTGCTACTGTGCCTCACTACAGCCTCACAGAGACGCTAGCAAGACTGTAGACTCTTGTTTAAAATGTAAGAATATAATTGGAAATCACAGTTTCCAAAAGCCCTCTGTCATTTTTCTCAAATTGCTTGTTCTATCCATACCAATACAGTTAAATATCTAATGTTATTTAAAACAGGGAAAGGCAGCAAATCCCAATTTAGAATCTATTATTGTTGTGCTGGTAATAGAAAAAATTAGTTTTCTGATTGGCTAATTTATTTAACCACTAATAAGCACTACTCCCCCACACTTCATCCAGTAAACTTTATATATATTCCTTTCCTCTGTGTTTACATTACATTACAGTCATTTAGCAGACGCTTTTATCCAAAGCGACTTACAATCAGTAGTATATTACATATCATTCACCCATTCACACACTGATGACAGGCTACCATGCAAGGTGCCACCATCAGACTCTAACTAACATTCATGCAACATCCAGTCCACACCGATGGCAAGCCTTCGGGAGCAACTTGGGGTTAAGTGTCTTGCCCAAGGACACATCGACTGCCGAAGCCGGGTATCGAACCACCGACCCTCTGATTGGAGAACTACCTTGCTCTCCACTACGCCACAGCCGCCACAGTACACACTGTTTAACAGTAACATCCTACATTTTTTTTTGTTGCAGGCTTTCTCTGACTCAGCACTCAAACTGTCGTCTTCATCCTCTCACGTAACCTTAGTAGCTGAGGAAATGTGCTCTGGATTGTGTGGGTCAACAGCTTGAAACAGGTCAGTGCGTCTGGATAACAGGGGCCGCCTGCACCGTTCCAAAATCGTATGCAAATAAGACCTTTTGTAAGCTCACACCAAGGATGAGCTGCACGAAAATATCCCCCAAAGTAAGAGGAGTCTCACTTATGGATGAGTTGAATATAATTACATGATATTTTTATGTATATTTTTGACATTTCTCGTGGGGGATATTCAGCTTCTTAGTTCGTGCACCTCAGAGTGTTGGGTTACCGGCTGCCTTCGAGATAGATTCTAGTCACTTATTTTTATGATATCCTCATTTATAGCCTGGAATCTTGAACAGACTCCCACCTAAGAGGACAGGGGTGTGAATCCTCCTGCTTAATTGAGCAAGACTATTGAGATCACCTGTCTACTGTTCATGCCACAGGATAAAGAATTTAGCTCGTGTTTTGTGTGTAATGAGGCTGTGGTTATGGCTGCCAGTGGCAAGTCATCAGCCATTGAGCAGCCTGGACATCCTGCCGTCACCCACATTACCCTGCAAGCATCCATCATCTTCAGGATGTAATCATCCCACTAAAAACAGCACTTCTATGGAGTCTCAGCGATCCAACTGTGCATTGACAAACCCACAAGGAAACTACCGGTACTTATCATTCACAGCTCTGTGATTGTCGAATACTGCCAGTCTCTCCTGTTTCTTTTTAAAGAGAAGTCTCAAAACTTTTTTTTCCTTCTCACTTTATCCATTTTCCCCCCTCAGAACATAAAAGGAAGATGGGAAGGCCATTGTCTTGTGATAATTTCCCTGGGGTGGAGCCCATTGAGTGCTACTGAGCTGTGTCTAATTTATCTGGGAAGGTGTTAGAGAGGTACTCAAGAATGCTGGATGCTCATGTTTAGTGGCATGTGAAATCTCACAGCAGACTCCGTCAGCAGCTGCATATCTCCACAACTCAGGCTTTGTTTTTCGCGAGTACAGTAAACGGTAAACTGTCCGTGTCTCCCGGTGCTCGACAAATTCCAAAGGTATGCTAATAGTTATTATGCACCTGGTTGGCGAATAAATGTTTTCACACACCTCTAAAGGGAAAATAAAGATTGTATCAGGCTGCGGGGATTTGTTATGTCTTAAAGGGAATTGACCAAAAAAAAAAGTTATACTTACAGCCACATTGAATTTGCAGAATCAATATGCAATTACAAGACAAACAAGTTATTGATATACTAAAGATTCAGGGGTGCAAAGCCAACAACAACATTAAACACTCGGGAGAGAAGAATATAGAATTAATACAATACCAGTGGCATCACAACTTTTTATAGCTCGGACATGAAGTATGATGATAACTTATATCAAAGAAGAAAATAATACTTGTCATAATATTCTAATTTTCCAAACTTGATCATTCAAGATGTGTTTTAGGTGTCAAATCGATTCAAATCTATTTGGAAACTGATATATTAAAGAGATCTACCTATAGAGAACTAAGACCAACTGCAACCTTGGTGGCGTTGCCAGCTTGTTTTCGTTTTGAACATATCCCCTGGTATAGTTTTTAACCGCACACCCTATAAAACATCACAGTATTCTGAGTATCACATATCAATTAACTATCAAGCAGAACCCTTTAATGGTCTTTGTCTTCAGTTGCCCCCTGGCAGCCTACATACATGTGTTAGGAGAGCAGGGTAGGGTCCCATATCGCCTTCATTGTTGAATACTCGGTGCATTTACCCCATAGGGGAAAACAAAAACTAAATAGGCAGCCATTAGGGCGAAAAGATGACAGTCAAGACAAAATTGACAATGGAAACTCCAATCAGCCAGTTGGTTGAATATGACACATTCACAGACAGTCATTGATGAGACATTAGCATAATAATAGCAGTAATGCATAAAGCCGCTGGGTAACATTTCTCATCTTTTACAGCCCCCCAAAATTGCAGCACAGAGTATTTCAGGGGGAAACACCCCAGAGACTTTGTACGGCTCTTTACAGTTCTCTGCGGCTCCGCCATCAAGCTAATTCCCCCCTCTACAGTATATGGCAGCTCCTGGGAGCCTGTTTCACCATCAGCCACAAGACTCGCACTAATAGGTTGCTATGAGACCAGCTGTTAAGATTGCCGAACTCACCTTATCGCACACCAGCCACAGTTTACCTG
Source organism: Anoplopoma fimbria (assembly GCF_027596085.1). Taxonomy (NCBI): domain Eukaryota; kingdom Metazoa; phylum Chordata; class Actinopteri; order Perciformes; family Anoplopomatidae; genus Anoplopoma; species Anoplopoma fimbria. Next base: position 11,387,321 of record NC_072450.1, read on the forward strand.
CACAGTTGGAGACTTTCTTCATCTGAAAAATACATTAGAAATTAAAATTAAAATGAAAAAGAAAATGAGGATGGGCGCGATGGGGGGAGAGGGGGAAGGAGGGTGGTGGGGGTAGGGGGGTATCCAATCACTGTACCCTCCAGCAAGGCAATCAATACGAGTTTAACTGTTGGCAAGTCTCACTTTGGTGATTGTGCTTTGGAATAATGAAATCGCATTCAAGGTGAAGCATGACCGGCATAATAATCATTTTGTTGACGTGAGAACCGCAGGGAGAGCGAGAGGAAATAAACAAGATATGGAGATTATTATCACTGGCTGAGAATTTTTGCATTTTTAGAAATATTAAAGTTTTTAAAAATCATACAATCAACCTCAGTGTAAAGAATGGAGTTTCGAAACCACAGTAGGCCTATATTTTAAAATGACTTAATGATTACATTTTGAAAGGACTTTATGACTCTATAATGACGATTTACATTTTAAATATTGCCAAAATTGGACAGGGTTTTCAACTTACAAAGCATTATCCAAAACCGCTGATAGTGACCCACCCATATGGTGTATACATTTGGTTTTGCATACCAGGAATGGATTATAAAGGGTCAGTGTCAGTGAGGGGAGATGAGTGCCATCAGTACATTTCCGTTTTGACCATTGACTGTATCACACAGAGTGAAGAGGCAGGCTTGTGAGCCAAGCTGCTCTGATACATTACGGTCACAAATAATACACTCACATCCCTAATAACTATGGTAGGCTATTAAACAACTGTGGTCCTTGTAACCCACAAAGAGTCGTCTTCAAGAACAAAACTTCTCTGACACAGAAAGCAAAAGCCCTTCGGTTCAGCTGCAGGATTGTTATTTTGTGCAAATTGTTACTGCTTTATGTTTGTCATCTTTAGAAATTGAACATCAGCATTTCATATGTGCCCTTTCCTTTCATGTTCTTCATCAAGGCCATAAATCACTCGTGTGCCAAATAGTCTGCTTCAATTTCAGCAAGGGTTTGCAGCATCTTAAGCATTCCAACTACACACTCGGATCCCAGTTAATAGGCAGTAAATCCTTATTTTGCACGGTTCGACATTGTGGATTCTATCAAACTGGGTGACATACTTAGCCGGGTTCAAAAGGTAAGATGTCGACTGGAGTGCTTCTCTTGCCAACAAATTTCAGTCTCTCACTGGAGAGTGACAGAAGAATCATTGAACTGAGGCCAGCAAAAAATATTTAGGCAAATTCAAAGATGCATCCCCTAAATAATTGACATGGTTTCACTGTTACATGCTGTTAGATCTGCCAAAATACATACAAGAGGGAGAGTCCAGTGAGACACGATGGGATAACAGGACAGCCTGGAGCTGGAAAAAAAGGGAGAGAAGCTGCCGCTGAGGAACGGCCACACTCGGCCAACATCAAACACCTGAGATTCCATCTATTCCCCTCACTGAGCCGGTCTGCAGATACGCTGTTTACCTTGCAATAACAGCATTTCATGATTTGTGCAACAGTGTGAGGAATGATCTTTTAGGAGTACGAGAGAAGTGCCTTGAATAATTCCATGAAAAAGTAGGCCATCTCAGCCCGGATCTATGCTATAGGTCTGACGTATAAATCAAAAAGTAACTATCCAAGTGATTTCAGGTTGCAGCGACTCCAGTCACACTGAGTATGCAAACCAGCAGCAGACATATCTCACACGATTTCATACATAGAGGACATTATCAGGCTCCACACTTGAGAGCTCAGACAAGCACTGGAATATTATTAATCACCACAACCTCTGCAGAGTTTGCATATAAACTTCAACGACTGAGCTACATACACTTCTTGATAGGACAAGAAGGGAAGAGTATGTCGGAACACTGGAACGAAAATGGTGTCATCCTTGGAATACTTCCTCTCTTAAGTGTGAAAGCCATCCAATCTATAGAAGGACAAAATGTTTCCTCCTCTGCTAGGGTCAACCACAGCTCTTCTATAGGGATGGGTGGATCAATACTCTAAGTATCACAACTCTTGATGCTGGTCCTTGTTCTGAGTATGAATACTAGTGTTTATAGGATTGATTCCCAAAAACAAAAAGGACCTCTCAAATGGTCGTTAACATTCTGGGCACATGTAGACTCTTCTTCCAGTAATGTAATTTATAGTAACACTCTGAAAGCTTACATACTTTTGATACTTACTTTATACTTTGTACATCTTACAGCTATTACTCATTTTACTTTATATTTCATTATACTATTATAAAGCTATTATACTTTTCCGCTACTGGCCGTCTGTGAGGTACAAGTATTGCTGTTTTAATGAATTCCTTGACAAATGGAACTACGACTTCAGGGAGAAGACACACACAGACAGAGGTCAAGCTTCACTACGCTGCAATATACTGCACCGGTTTGCACTGTCACCATCAAAAGTCTGTAATAAAACAGCTACTGTACGTTTAGCTCATATCAATGCACACCTGCGTCTGGGCACATGGGGAGACCACACACATAAATCAGATCAGTAATCTGTCCTTGTCCTCCCTTCACAGTAGAGGTGCCCATTAATACTTCATTTCATCTCGGCAGTGGCGAGACTTTCTGGAACAACCAAAGGTGACAGCCACACAGTTGCTGGGCGAGAAGCTAAAGGAGTTTTGCTTTTACGATCCCAGCCTGCACTTTGATTGACAGGTATTGGAAAGCAAACAAAGCTGTGCAGTCAGACTGAAGAAATGGGGAAGATTGATACACACACGACCTCAAACACAAGGGATGGAGCCCCACAGGGTAACAGGACTTTGTTAGGGTGAAAACAATTCCAAAGTGCTCTAACCTCTGCCGTGTATGTGTTGTGATGATACTGTGTATGTTCGTTTCTGTATGCTTGTTTGATTCACATCCACACACCTTTAATAAAATATTGACAGTTTGATCAAAGTTTATGTTAAAAAATCCATTATTTTTTAAATATCCACCTAAGTCACAAGGTGGAGATGTAGATAACACGTAGAAGACAGGTTATTGAGGTTTTTTTTTTTAAGCCATCCCACATTAGACTGGACATGTCTATGCTTGATGATAAAAACTCATATTCATATTTCCCCATTCAGCCTTCATTGATTGAGGACGTATTTTTAGGTGTGTTTCCTGTTCATCACCACTGATTATGCCTTATTCCCCACAGTGCATCTACAGTGGGAGCTTCACAGTGCATCCAGAGTCTACTGCTGTCAACTTGAGCTTTAGATATTGATTTCCTTGCTTAAGGGCCTTGGATGTTGATAGACAGCAGACGGTTACACCTCCACAGATCTGGGGTGGGGGTGCATCTGATGCAAAGCACACATCTTTTGCATTTTTTCATTAAAATTTGTCTAGCAGCTGATTGAATTACTTATGCATGTTTCCATGGAGACCACTGGAGTTTGGATATACTTCATGTTTACCAGAAAAGGTAAATACATGTTGGATACAAAATGTATGTGTAAGAAAGACAAGAGTTACTTACAAGAATAACACACAGACTAAAAAACCATGACACATCAAACCAAGCTATGGTAGTGAGGATATATTGTATGTCTGTGTACCCATGGGCATCGAGGGAAGGAGAGAGAGAGGGAGAACAATTCAGTATAAGTATAGCAGAGATTTAGAGATTATTTACTGCTACCACAAACTGTCAAATATCTTCTTTCTTTCTCTTTTGCGTTATTTGCTCAATTTTTTTTAGCATAGGCCAATGTCTGCCTCACATGCTGGAGCTTAATTGAGCATGACAAAAATGTCATATAGTTTGAGAGATCCATTTAAAGATGCTCTTGTTTTAGTCGGCTTACATAAAAACGTAATTCAAACCATTTGCTTGGCAGTAAGTTATTGCGTTATAAGCTAGGGCTTTGTATGATACCTCTAGGAAATGAACATGAACATAGAAATTTCTACAAAGTGCTTTAGTTTTTTGCTCATCCTTTTTTCACATACCAAAATATATTTTCAGTCGCTTCCTTTGACACAGTTATAGCCCAAGCAATCAGAAGTGTGAGGGTCCATCAGTCTGTCTTACAGCACAAGAACAACAGCTTTAATGTTTCAATGTGAGCAGAGACATTTCCTGTTGGCACTTCCACCCTATCCTGGCACAGTAATGCAGTAATACATCACACACACATACTGTTTAACTGAAGTATTTTGACATTCAGAGAGCATTCTGCACAAAGTGGGATGCATATATTGTTGAATTTGCCAATGCAAGAATACAAGGATTACAATAATGAAGACTGTGTGAGCTTAGAGCATGCAATAACTGTCATTGTGGTGTTGCAAACCAACCAATACAGTAGTAATATAACATGTAGCACAAAATAAAGGGGTAAATAGAAATAGATCTTTAGAGGAGGACTGAAGAAATGAATTCGTAGTTCATATTCCGCTGAGGAGACATTTGTATAATATATAAACTTGTCCTAATATTGGGTTGATCTCTTCTGATAAGCTGTGTCTCTGAGGTCTGAGCTCTCACAGCTCTACCTGGTAAGCTGTGAAAGCATTTCCAGCAGTGCCCAGAGGCTTACAGACTGTAAGTTTCTAGTAAAGAAAATAAACACATCACATGTCATGCATAGCACGTCAAACGATTGAGCTGTGCAGCAACTTTTGAAGACATTAACATTAGCCGATAGCAAACCTAAACTGTGATCTTTCCTGAAAATGTCATGCTTTTTTAAATGAAATTTCCTATTACTTACATGCCAACATCTCTATCATTGGAAAACATATAGAAATTAAGCTTGTGTTGAATCTGCAACCTGCTGGATATTGATAGTTTACTAAGCCATGCAGCCTGGAGCGAGAGCAGGTAACAGGTTGCGTGTGAAAAATACTTACAGACTAGTCAGTCAAGGTCATAGTGTCAGAGGACTATTGAAATTGACAATTTTCTACCTTAAATACCAGCCTTTAAAAGTGGATATCTACAATTGTGGGTAGTAAAACACTGCTAGTGTACCTGACAATCACGTATCAAGTATCAATTAATGGCTAAATGCTTTTTCAGTGTCTTTTAAAGGTATTGACAATTATGTGCTGATACACTACCATCACCTCTCACATCATTTTAAGTATAACCTAAGCAGAACCCCTTGCATGTCTACATACATTCCTCCTGGCAAAGCCATCTGCCTACTTAAGAGACTATTTGAGTCCTGTGAGGTGCTGGATTACAGGATTTGCATTTTAAAGAGTGTCAGCGATGGCAGCTGGAGGGAAATTGGTGAATGTAACTGTAGCAATGCAATGAATGGTCTGTGATGTGAGTCAAGCTCAGTAACCTAAATGATGCACCTGCTCTTGCTCACCACAGACCCTCTACTACAACGTGAGACAGGCAATTACTCTCATGCATGGGCTATAATTATATCCCATACTGTGTACATGTAAACGCAACACTGAGGTTACAGTATGTATATATATATATTACAGCCCTTAAATATATATGTAATGTGTGTGCTGGAACAAGCCTTTTTTCCCTTTGTTCTGAGAAATTGTTTTTCCCACAGCTCAGAACAAAAACGACCGGTGCTGCAATAAACTAAGGGCCATCTGAACCAATTTACTCTGTTTTATTTGTTTAAAGCTTTTATGTATAATGCGCTAGTTAAACGGATTAATGTCCTGGCTGTGGAGTGAAATTATTCCTATAAAGTGCAGGGAAATTGCATGGTCAAATTTCTCTCCGCATGCCCAAAGTGCAGCGTTGGCAGGATTTTAGGACAGAAATAATAGATTTAGGTTTGATCTCCCGAGCATGGAGTTGTTCCTCCCAGGGGCCTGCCAGGGTTAAACTCTGATCTGTACACCGTGACTTGCTCAAGGCTGTGTGTGTGTGTGTGTGGTGTTATTAAAAAGAAAATATTGCTTCATAAAAACCCGCTGCACTGCAGCCATGACTCATTTTAATGTAGGCTGTTGCTGGAGTGTGTCTCTGGGAGGGGAAATTGGGAGTTTTGTCATCCGTCCTTTGATTGTTTAGGCAATTAGCGTTAAGCATGTGAACCTATGACACTCTTTGCAAAGACATTGAAAGACACCTTGGAGAGAACTGTTTACTTGTAATGTTGCTTTGAACAATTCACCCCCACTACTCATGACTGGTGTAGCTAATGAACTCAGCTAGAACAGTGTCCAGAGTTAATATAGGCTCCAGCATCCCTCTCCACCGGTCATTTGCAATGCAATTTGCAATTAAAACAGTCTGCAGTGGCCATCTGGACATGAGAGCACTGAGAATGAGCACAGGACACTCTACCCTTGAAGTCTTTTGTTGGAAAAAATGTTGACCCGAAGGGGCTTTTAAGGAAACAGTTTTATTACTTTGTTAAATTATAGATTTCTTGTTGACATATTGAGGAGAAATGGGAAATATTTTTACACATTTTTTTTGGGCCATACTAATCCCAATATAATTTGAATATACTATAACATTTAAATGACCTAGTGGTGGCCTACTGGTTCAAAAAGTGGAGTTAGGGGGCCAACAATGGGTAAAAGAAACTGCAAAATTACAGTCAATAACATTTTTCCACCACTGGCACCACATTACCTCTTTGAGCCTAGATATTTTTCATATTTTTTGCAGTCAACACCAACATTGCTCATCCAGGATAAGACGCTGATCAGAGGTGGGCTAGGTGCTTGTGTGCGTTTTTTTTTTTTTTTTTTTTTTTTAATTCTGCGGTGGCTGGTAGTCAGCGGGGTTTCAGAAGTCCGGTAGGTGGCAGTGAACGTGCTCAGGTGGGGGAGGGCAGGTTGTGGGGCTGTGGGGGGGGGGAGGTGGAGGAGGAGGAGGAGGAGGAGGAGGAGGAAGGGGGGGCGTGCGCTCCTCTTGCACAAGCGCTCCCATGCTGCGTAGTCTGGAGACCTGACTTGGAGGGGCAGCGGAGCGGTGAGTGACAAGAGTTGCGGGCAGGGCAGATCAGAAAGTGCGTTTGTGACCGCGCTCCTCCCCCCTCCCCCCCACACACACACACACACACACACACACACACACACACACACACACACACACACACATACACACCCCCCTTTTGCTCGCTCACTCCTCTCCGGACCGACAGAGAGAGAGAGAGAGAGAGAGAGAGAGAGTGACTGGCGTACGAGACTGGCGACTCGCTCCGACACCGGTCGGCTGGCCGCGGGTGACCCGAGGATCCCACTTCGACGAGACAGACTCGGGCTCCGCCGGCAGGAAAAGGTGGAACTAAAACTTACATTCATTGACTTGAGAGCGATGCACTGGCAGCATGGCCAAGTGGTTCAAGGAGCACCTAGGATTCAAAACTACCAAAGCACCCCCTCCGGCGCCTCCGAAGCCGGACTACAGACACTGTCACACCGGTGCGCCCGGTGCGCCTGGATACCAGCACGCCGGCTCCGGAGCCGCCTTCCCCAGCCCCGCTCAGCCGGACATCCTCGCTGCTTACAAACTGCAGAAGGAGCTGGACTTCGAGGACCCGTACACTCCAGGTGGAAACATTTCATTCGGCTCGGGCTTGAACAGCGGGGGGTCTCCGGATATCAAGTACGTGTCGCCCAAACACCGACTTATCAAGGTGGAAACGGTGGAGAAGAGCAGCCCGGCTCCGGGCGGCGGAGTCACGGTCACCCAGGCTGTTGCTGTCGGGAGTGTTAAATCTCCAACTTCACCTCCGTCGGACCACGACAGCAAGGAGAAGGTGGGTGAACTTTAGTCCAAAGTGTGTCAATTTGTTTGCACAGGGCTACAACTCGCATCTTAACTTTTGCTATATACTTTATTATTTATTATTCTAATTACAACCATGAAGAAGCCTTATTTCTTTCTTGTATAATACTTTTTTTTTTTTTTTTTTTTTTTTTTTTTTTTTCTTCCCTCAAGTAGAACATGGTGTGTTTGTGAAGCACTTGACCTACTCCTGTGTGGAATGGATCGTTACAACCGGCAGAACTTGTTATCACAACCGCGCAACTGCTACCCCACATGAGTTGCGACATCCTCCCCCTGTCTAATAACTAACCTGCCGTACAGGGAGTGCTGTTGAGGGAGCAGTCTATGTGTTGACACACAGCTCAATATCATAGCAGACATGCCTTTTTTAGAATGAAAATTGTGTTGTTGTTTTTTTTTTTTTCTCCCCAACTTTTGGAAAAGTGCAGGCAAACTCTCCTCCAAATGTGTGTGCTGTGTGTCTTTCTGCAGCTTATTCACACACACACGTCATCTAGGCGTATTCACACACTCCCTCTATTTTATCTTATATGTAATCTTATTTAACTAGACAGATCAATTTTGCGAATGTTCTTTTTTGCAGTGATGCCCCGTTTGCCTTTGTTGGGGGGGATTACTAATGATGGGTTTTATGGGTAGATGGCTCTAATTTGAGCCTCTGTTGGCACAGTTTATCTGAATATAGCAGCCCCAAGACTCAGCCTTTTGGTGTTCCACCTTTTTGCACGTTGTGGCTAATGCAGGGAGGTGGAGGCACACACGCATCGGCACAAAATGAATACGGAGACAGGCAGGCAGGCTGGCAGGCTGGCAGGCAGGCAGAATGCATGTGGGCTGTGCCTTTTGAGCGCACACAGTCATGTCAGGCCTCTCAGGAATTCACACACACACACACACACACACACACACACACACACACACACACACACACACACACACACACACACACAGGGTTCATTTTTGGAGAAACCTGAGATGTTCAGTGTGAGTGAGGTTTGAGGACATACCGTATGACGAGTGGGATCCGGCTGAGGAATGTTTCAGTGTCTGCATAGCTCATGTACAGAGGGGAAAGCACGGCCCTGTGAAAATACACACTGTGCTCCGCTGTTTGTTTTCCTCCTCAGATCACGTCTCAGTCACCAAACACTCTTTGCGGTTCTCCAGATTTCACATCCACGTTACTTCCTCCTGCTCCCGTCTTTGCTTTCGCACCTGTCTCGTGACGTGTGGCGAGCTGACAGTTGCTTTTGGTTCCACACTATCTCCTGTGCCAATGTTTTGTTTTTCCCAAACAGTCAGCCACTGTTTTCAGCGGCCCTCGTTAACTTAGTATGCAGTTTTTAACAATCATACATCTATGTGTTATCAGTAGGCTGAAACCAGAATTTTGTCATTTCCAAACCCGGCCACTGCAGCTGTTCAAACTGATTAAACACATTACTGTTGTCTCACGTTAATTGAAGCTTGTGTGGATTTCAACCAGTCAGGAACACAGTTGCCTCTTTCCCCTCTCCATGTGCACATATGGCTTTAACAGACATGCAGATGATTGTGTAGTATGGTTTAAATACCTCACACCTTGCGGTATGAATGATGTTGAGGACGAGCTGAATCAGAGCTGACAGCTGGTGGACTTAAGCGATATGTCGAGAGAAGGGTTTCTTGTCAGGTTTAACAAAATGATGTAGAAGTGGAGAGGGAAGTATGATTGAAAACGGATAACATATATATATATATATTTTTTTCTACCTGCGGTCCAGGTTGTCCCGTCACTTCACACTGTTGAAGGTGGTGTTTGTACCCATGTCAGCAAACTGGAGGTATCTGGGAGTGTTTTGCTACCTTAAGAGTTATTTTCCATCCAATTTGTAGAATATTTGAAAAATCTTCCACGAACTTGGACATCGTCTGTCCTGCATAATTTATAATACTAATAAGTAAAAGTCAATTTGGTTTTGCAACAGTTTTTTTATTAGGCTGCATTGTGCCGCTCAGTTAAGTACTTTCACAGCATGGCGTATGACTGTCAATCAGCTGATATTCTCAAGAGAAAATGGAAGTTTGCAGCAGAAATACCCCCCCCCAATGTATTTAATTTTTGGAATAGTGAATGAATAATTTGCAGGAAAAACAACCCTTGAGATAAGTCACCGTGCTCGTAAACCAGTTGTTTCATAGGGAATTGTGAGGCTTCAGACTTTTGTGAGGATTACAGTTTGTCTGTAAGCTATGTGTGGCTGGCCATGATAATTGTTTGTAACACTCCCCTCAGACTAGAGCTGAAAAGTTCAAAGTGTTCTTGTTTGGGTCATTTTTTTCCTCACAAACTAAGAAAGACATCTGGACCATTAATAAATAAAGAACAAAACGAATTTCTTGCTTGTAGCACACACATAGACCTTCACCCACAGATACGTGCACATCAGCGTGATAGTAAATGGAGACAGAGACAGAAACTCACCTTCCTAACTGCACAGACTAAACGCTGACTGCTGGAGACCGAGCAGAGAGCACACGAGTGTCTTAACAGCACCGCTTGGTTACATTGATGTTTTAATTACTTGACTCATGAATGCTAATTATATCGCTGTTTACTTAATTCCTGAAATGCCAATAGTAGCAACAAGAGTCCATTTCTATTCCCCAGTCTTCCACGGGAGGGGAAAAAAAGCAAGATAAATACGTTTTTCAATATGCAATAATACAATGCAAAATATAGAGTATCTGCTGCATTTTTCACAGGTGTCTCATTTCATCTCAGTGTTCCAACTCTGTGTTTTTTTTTTTTTGTTTTTTTTTACTGCCAGTCATTGTCTAAGAAGTGTCAATTTATTCAGTGGATTCCTGTCTACGTTTGCAGTTGCACCTCATATGGAGCTTCACTTTGATGCAGATTGTTACTTTGGGGTTTTTGAGTTTTCTTTCAAGGCGTTGTGGTGTGTTTTTGTTTTTAATGGTGGCAAGCCCTTCATGGTAGAATGAGTTGAGGGAGATGATCAATTATCACCCCGCCTTTGGAGCTAATTAAAGGCCTCATCTCCCAGCTCATCGCTCTACTCAGCACTAGCTCAACTTCTCTCAAGGACACCGAAAGTGATGACGGCCTCCGCTTTGGAAATGTGTAAACAAAATCAGTAGCGCGGAGCTGACAGACTGCGCCATCCTTGTGATGTGCAGCCCATCATCAGTATCTGTCGGTGCACCTGGGAAACTGCTGTTCCAATCTCACATTGGCTCCCTTTATGGCCCGGGGTCCCTTTTAACTCAATGATCCTACAAGCCAGCTTGCATATCTATCTATAGAATTTTGGATGAGAAGCCCAGTCAGTTGTTGTGCAGCCAACAGAGGCTTCGGGCTCGACAGATTTCCTCTGTACTTATTTAGCTGCATCCCTTCCAATGCGCCTTTTTGACAAAACCTGGCTCAGCATTTCAAAAGAGCATGCTGGAGGTGGGAAAACTATTGGTATCACCTCCAAGGTTATGTTTTTGGATTGTTGGATGTGTGTTTGTTTGCAAGCAAGGTATTTTTAAAAAACGAGTCAACGGGCTTTACAGTAGGTCTCATGGGGTCATTTTTTTGATTTTGTTTGTTTATTTGTTTATTTGATTGTCACTTGTTATTTCATTTTGTTTCTTATGCACTGTCTTGCTGGCTGGTCTGTCAAAGCACTTTGTAAACCTTGTTTTTAAAAGGTGCTATATAAATAAAGTTATTATTATTATTTATAAAGCACTTTTTATTTTAGCCCTCGAAGCAAAATTTAGTCTGTTTTTGTTTGAATTATTTATTAGCCCTCTTGAATGCTTCCAGTAGGCATCAGCTGTTTGACCCTTTTTTTTTTTTTTTTTTTTACCACAATCCCATTTTCGATTTAAAGGAATAGTTTGACAGTTTGTAAAATATGTTAATTTTCTTTCTTGCTAAGACTTAGATGAGAAGATCGACACCACTGTAATATCTCTCTATGACAAGCAGACGTCTTCTTGCATAGCTAAGCTTTATCGTAGCTCACAGTCAACACTATAACTATGTGTTATCTGTATGCAACCCTCTACGTGTAGAGCCAAAATAATAATCATATTGAGAAAAACATGACTGATTCCAGCTTTAACAACACAAAATAGTAGCCAGAAGAAGTCACGTAGTTGCTGGTCTTTGGGTGAAGGTCAGACATTGTATTTAATAGTAGATAATACGTCACATCCCATGAATAGCAGTCTATACAAACACAATATTACTCCACCGCAGGCTACGTCTGGCTTAACTTGTTGTGTAAAAGTTGTTGGCTTGAGATGCACTGCAGCGTTCTAAAGAGCTGAATTACGTCCTCACCAAACATTCCTTCCAAGCTTCAGTCTTCAAGCGTGGTTAGCTAATGCTTTTTTTTTTTTTTTTTTTCACCGGCCCGCAGATTACAGTGCCGAACTCTGCTCAGCTTCGTCCCCCCCCCACAACCTGAATATCTTCGCTCGGCCTTTCACCCAGGCACTGCAGACATCAGTGGAGTTTTATAAAAGCATCCCACCGGCCTTTTACGCTCTCCTCTCTGCCAGTGATGGGAGAAATGTCAAGCACACACGTCAATATCGCCTGGGTCTGCGAGAGTGGTTTTCTTCAGGGAGCCAGAAAATGGATGAAAACATCAGAGCCCATCATGTTTTGTTATAGCACCACCCTTTTAAGTGCAGTTCTCTACCTTTCTGTATCAGACTGAGGCTGGTCGGGTTTGATAGAAGGCCCCGACTGGATGTCAGAGCGCTGCAGGATGTGCCCTTGTTGCCCTACAATTACACAAACCTGTGATTGTGCTCTTAGCCTGAGTAAAAAGTCATAGTGTGGGACATAATGGGATATTTTCTTACTCAAAATGTAGACTGTCTTGCACCTGTGGAGCTCCAAGCAGAATGCATCATGGAAGTAATTTCCTCACTGCTGTGACAATGTGATACCCAGGTTGAAATAATCAACAGATCGCTGTGTTCTAAATGTCTTGGATTTTGCAGCTGTTGTTTTTTTTTTAATTGCGCTCAGTAGTGACAAATGTGTTACCGTCAGCCGTGGGCAGAGCAGATCATTATTTTGACAATTATGACAAATTGCGTCAAATAACTAAGACAATGTGTTGCTATGGCTACCCTGACTCATTCTGTTACAGTAAAGACTAGACTTTGATATTGTTGGCATGAAGTGGTAGGTATGATTGTGGGATTTTTTTGGTTTCCAGTTTGACCCACTGTTCACTGAGCTGTCAAAGAATGTCATGCATTTCCTCTGCTATTTTAAGCATCTAAGGCCTTTTCTCACAGTCACCCCTGCTAGTTCAAGACTACAAGATAGTCAGGTTGAATTACCAACTGCTCAGAATACAACAAATAGTTCATTTCATGACAAACGTATTTTATACTCACTGTTGTTGTTTTTTTTATGCTCACTGTTGTTTTTTTATGCTTTACTGTCCATGACTAAAGAGCACCACAATGGATTCCTGCGCCCTGAACAAGAATCCTGGAAGGGCGCTTTGAAAGGAAGGAAGGAGCACATGTTTAAGCCCCGCCCCCGTGGGGCAGAATGAAGTCATCTTGTAGCGGAGGATATGCTGGAAACCTTAATGTAATGGTTATTCAATTGAGCACCAAAAGGTTTGGCTTTTCATCAAGATATAATTTTGGTGAATCCACAAATCCTACTTAATTTCCATGATGGCACAGTAATCCAGCATCACTGAGTGTAATAGCTACTCGTGGTTAGGTTTTATACACGACCATCTCGCCACATGCGCTTCAAAGTTATATGTCTTGGAAATTATGGCCTTTAGCCATTGTTTGCTTATTTTCTTCTTCCCCTCCATCTGGGAGCCTTCTCTCCACTTTAAAGGGTCCCGATGGAGTCTGTTGTGTTTGTTGCTCGATTCGCTTTTTCTAGCTTTGCAACCGGAAGATCAGTCACATGACTCCACCAGGTCACAATTAGCCTGCAGACTAGTGCCGCATGGTCCCCGGGGAGTTGTAGACACATGGCTCTGTTTTGTTTAATGACAGTGTGTGTGTGTGTGTGTGTGTGTGTGTGTGTGTAGCTGAGTCTGGAAGGAGGGAGTCCTGGTTCGGTCAGGCAGATCGTCACACGCCGATTAAAAAGAAACAAATTAAGACTGGAGCTTGGATTCCATCTGAGGCACAAAGGGAGAATCAGCATGAAGCATTGATTTTTTTTTTTTTTTTAAATGTTTTATTCTAAAATCAGTAGCTCTGCCCTCTAAACTATGCAAATTTCATCTGTAACCAAATATTTAATTTTACATCAAAATGCAGTGTACTGTAGAGGTCATGGAGAGCTGATTTGCCTTTTTATCTCTCTGCGTGTGAGTGCAGGCTGTTGTTTTTGTGTAACACTGCAGGAGGCAGCCAGACTTCCGTCTTGCAAACAGAGCCGCCCTGTGATCTGAGTGCCCACCAGGAAGCTGAGCACTTCCATTTCTTCTTAGTGGGATTCCAGACTTTCATTTAATTTTGTGAATGAGAAACAAGTCCTCTAAACAAGTCTGTTGTAATGACGCTCTGGTCCCATTTTTATCGTTTTTTTAATTCGTCACGGTTAAATATATGACGCTGTTATTATTTCTGAACGCGGATAGAGAAAAGAAACATCATCTGCGGTTGTTTGGTGGAAAATAAGGAATGGCTTGGTTGCTCCAGGATTAAGGAAGTGCTCCCATCCTGTCAGGAAGTGTTTACAACTTGGTGACATTCCCTTTTTTTAGCTTGACAAGTCTGTGCTCGCCCCTGTGTGTGTCGACTGGCTGTTCTGGCTGCTGCTTTGCTTGCTAAAATGTAACCAGGGTTAATGTTCCCGGCTGTTTCGACATGAGCAATCTAGATGTCGGAAATGGTGACAAATGGTGACTGCACATAGCTGTTGCATGCTCCGCGGAGGGCTCTTTGTGGCAACAGACTGATTATTGTCCCTCACCCCCCCACCCAGCCCCCCTCCCCGATATTGCCTCTCTAGCATTTTGCTATCCTGCTTTTGAGAGGTGGGAAGCCACGTAGCAATGGCATTGGTGTGGGACTCCACCCTTTTGGCGCTCGCTCTATTGTCAGTGTAGGCGACGTGCGTGGACCTCAGTGCCCCCCCCCCCCCCACACACACACACACACACCCCCCCCCCCCACACACACACACACAAGAGGCTATCTAAGGCCGCAGAGCGTTCCAGCCCCAATCAAGACTGCCTCACATCAAAATCTGTTGCTTTGTTTACAGCACGACTGAGGCTTGTTTTTCCTCCCTGCTTGATAAATCACTCTCCCACAATCCAAGCCTCCATCCCAGTGGATCTGCTCTTGTTGTTTCATGAAGCCCTACTTTCCTAGTTGTGTCAGCTTACATCTTATAGGAGCTGCGATAAACAATTGTGTATTTTGCTTTCTGCGTTTGCGGTAGCAGAAGCACAAGGGAGTGAATTGCACATCCCCAGTATGTATCAGCATGCGCATGGTGTATTTGATGGGCTAACAACTTAATTGTCGCTCTATTTCAGCCTACTACCTCGTTCTCAAATCGAAAAAAAAAAACAAATTGATGTTTGCACAATAATTGTAACTGTAATGATGAGGGAACTAGTGTAGCCCACGCTGAGGACAAAAACGCTCTTTCACAGGGGCATGGGATTATCATATTTGAAAAAATGCCAACATTCCATTGTAGCGCCTGAATTATTATGGACTCTTGTGCCGCACACTAACTATATGTAGCAGAAACACTGCCAATAAATCTATCACGGAGAGACGGGGGCAGAGGAAAGGAAATTGGATTTTGTCAAGCGTGTCGTCAAGTACTTAATCTTGAATATCTGTCGCATATTAAGAGCACCTTCGTAGGGTGCAGCCCGTGGCCTCCTCCCCACTCTCCACTGGGGGTCTTAAGTGGCTGTGTGGAGTGTGTTTCAATGAAGGAGGTCCTCAGGGACAAGTTGGGCTGCTTGTTATGCTTCACTGCCTTGGGTGCTAAAGGAAGATGCAGCCATTCATCAGGAGAGGAGGGCAGCGAGAGTGCAAATTTATTGAAAATGTTATTTAGCTGCTTTAAATTGTGGAAGGCAGCTTGGCCATTTGTGCAAATATAGAAAGGAATGGATGGGGGATGCGGGACAGCAGAGTTTTCTCCAAATGCAGTTTAGTTTACTGTTGTTTTGATACTGAAGACACTCATTTTACACATGTACTTACTTTATAGCCTGACAACATATTGATGGTACAGAGAGGGCATGTACAGCAGACCAGTCAGCAGCTCATGTGGATGTTTTATAAGTAGTTATTCAAAACAGTAGTTGTGTCCCTTGACCTTTTTTAAAATACACAAAACTTTAGTTTTTCAAGGTTTCAAACGTCAGCGTAACAAATACTGACTGAAAAAGAGTTAAGCGATTATTCAAAACAAGCTTTTGGAACAGCAATGCAACAAGTTTAATTTGTGGACACCGAACAGTAGAGAACAGACGCCTCAACGCCTATCAACCATTTTAAGACAGATTAATATGATTATTAGATTGTATCAGAGTGTTTGCAGTCTGTGTCTTGAGGGCTGAAAATGGGTATGAGGGTGTTCCAGGGTGCTACAATGTGCTGTTATTGGATTTTAAAGATGATTTTAAGCAGATAATAAAATCCACATAAGACCTCTGCACTACAACCACGGATCACTCCATGAATGACATGATGGGATTCTGTTCATTCTGATATTACCAAAGGATACCAAAGAGACGAGAGAGGTCAAATATGAGTTAATCCAGAATTCATCTCAGGGATGTTGAGGATCCAGTGGTAGTAGCTTTAGCAGCAAATGAGATATGACGATACAATTAGCAGCATATGGTCTTCTCTGTTAACGTGCCGCTGACTCGTGACTGTATGACTGATGATTTAATGAATTGTAGTTGTTTATGTGCACTGGTATGAAGACGCGTCCTAGTTTTTGGGAGACTAGATATTTGATGTTCTATATTACTAGAAATACGGCTATCATGTCATCAAGTTATAATGACAGAACATGCTCATATTGGTAACATCTTGCAGGTCTAAAACATTTTTTTGAAACTTTTAAGAAGTGAAATTTTCTAGGAGTTCATCCTGATTGCCTGGAACCTCTTTAGTAATCATTAGTACGGACCGAATGTCTTTGGAAAGTCTGATTTGAATGAGCATTGACTAATGAAGACTAGATATCACACTTCCTTACTGATTGAGACCAAGTCCACTCATTTTTATCACGTGTGTGTGTATTTGTGCAACCCATGCACACACATACCTGATTTGTATTATGACCCACAGTATACTGGACTATAGGTGCAGTAAAAGCCTCATAATGCACGGTTATTCCCACAATGTGTTTTACACCCCTTTCCATTCAATACTATTATGGACTCCACTATTTCTCATGTATTGCTGATGTTTAACCCACAAGTGTGGTGCAGGTTATCACTGTGGCTGTTGCTGCATCTGGAAGCGTTCCCATGCAAGCCCGTGATCAACAACAGGATAAATCGGTTGTGCCGAAAGAACCGGCTTCACCCTCGAAAGCCGCCCCACATGGGTAAAAGTGCCGAGATCTGAAGAACCAGCATTTAATGTGGTCTGAAACTCAAAGGGGATGGTGTGTAATACATAAGTATGCAGCCAGAAGCGAGCCGTTCTTTGAACAGCACAGATGTCGCTGAGGGAGACACATGTGAAACTGGTGGCTGAGCACATTGTTGTGCAAAGGGGAACGCTGAATCTAATACGCATAGAGCGGAGACTATATGTCGCAGATAGACTCTCTAAACCCAGAGCTTGGTGTTATGGTCAAGAAAATGCACTTTTGAGTGAGAGAAGGCATGGTCTTTGTCTGTTTTCCAACTAATCATCAGGTCATACACGTTCTGAAGAGGTTTGGGCATGCTTTTGTCTCGTTGTCAATGAAGTCCGTTTTTGTTTGTATTGATTCCCAAGGACGAGCGGGCTCACTAAGGCGGAATCGCTGCCCTTGAATGATTCTCCAATTGGCTTAAAAGCAAAGCGAATGAATACACCTGGAAATAAACTGAATTTGTCTTTATCTGAAGTGAAGTGCTCTCCGTTGGTGTGGGGACCGCAGTCGCTTGTGACTGATTGTGAAAAAGGCGTCTTTATAGCAAATGTAGTAATTTGATTAGCGGCCTCTGCAGGCTCCTAAGTAGGCCTTTAGAGGAGGCACATCACTCTTCCAGGCCCATAGAGGCGAGAGCTCACACAGCAGCCGTGTTCCTTTGGAAACATTTCAATAAAGTTTCATTAATGTCAGCTCTATATTGTGGGCTCTCCTTTTTAGAGGCGAAGCCAATTTTCCGTCTGCCTAATCTGTTTGTTCGAGCCCAGCAGGGCTCAGGCTTCACAAGGGGGGCTTCAATGAATTGTGATCCGATTTGCGCTCTCTTTCTTGGAAACATGAAAGTACGTTATTGATAGTAACTGCATCGTGTCGACGGAGAAGCTGTGATCATGCTTGCTTAAATAAATGGCCTTGAGGGAGAGTTTCCAGCCAGTATGTTCTTTCTAGAAAAGCGTTGCCAAGTTATCTTAGGATGACTGCACACTGCACACACAGCGTTCATCCTATGTTTACTGACACAGATAATGTGGAAGAGCTATCAGCAGGAGTCAACATACTTAATGCGCGGCAGCTCGAAGATAAAACAAAGTGTCCCCTTATCTTTGGTCTTCTCTCACCCCTCTTGTTCAAAGTGGCTTTCTGTCCTCCCAATAGTGGCTTGCTTTCTTTTTTCTAACACAGCAATAGCAGCAAAAAAAAAAAAAAAAAAAAAAAAAAAAAAAAAAAGCCTTTTGAAATGCCTTAATGCAATTGAGCTGCTAAGCACTGAGTTGTATTAGGTTATCAGTGGCTGAAATCCCTCGTGGCGTTAGACATAAATCACACACGTCAGCCCTCTTTCCTTCTTTCTTTCTTTCTTTCTTTTTTTTTTTTTTTCTTCTCCCTGCGCTCTCATTCTACAGCCTGCTGACTTTTCTGGCAGACTCGGGGGGGGGGGGGGGGGGGGGGCTTCAACCTTGACTAGCCCGTGACGCATTCTATCCTTCCTGGACAAGCTATGACACTGTATCATATCCATGTCTGCACTCATTCAGCCAGAGTGAGATTAGTCTTTATTTCCATCTATGTATGTCTAAAGGTGTTTATCTGGTCATCGCCGGCTGAAATTCCCTGGCTGTTACATCGCATTTGCTTCTGGTTGTATAAGTGCCAACACTGGATATTTGGCTCGCTCGAGAATGCGGACAAAGAGAAATGTTGCAGCCTATTTCACAATTATTATTATTATTATTATTATTATTGCTACCAAATGTCTACTAAATTTCCACTAATGGAGTTTCTGAATCTTTCATTATTTTGCTCCTGATTATCTGACGAGGCAGCCCAGACACATTTCCTCTCCATTAAGAGTGTAGGCGATATATTCTCGCCTCTAATGGAAGTCTGAGGCCCAATCGAATTGCAATCCTTCAAGTCGCAGCATCGTCGAGCTCTGGCATCGGAGCCAAAATGGCAGGTGCCTGCTACAGTCTCCGCCTCTCCGCTAATGTGCCCACTCCGTTCCCACTGATTTGAAGTCCGCCTCATTGCCCGAGAGCTGCGGTGCATTTCAAGAAAAAGTCTGTTGCGAGCTGCCAGAGCTCTGGCAGGTGTAAGACATGGCCGACCTGGGATCTGAGCGGTGGAATGAAAGTAATTGAGAATGCTCTCTCTCTCTCTCTCTCTCTCTCTCTCTCTCTCTCTCTCTCTCTCTCTCTCTCTCTCTCTCTCTCTCTCTCTGCTGCACACCAGCTACCACGGAGACATGGCCTGAGCCTCTGAGGTGGCTTCGAGAGATTCATACAGGCTTACAGCGCGGCTTAGCAGAGACCTGATGTATATGGAGGCGCTGCAGTCTTGTGCTGAGGGGGGAGTTTTTGCTTTCATGACAAGTGTGGCTTGGCTGCAGTCCTGACACACCCCGGTATGCCACAAGGCAGATGGCGTGTCCCCAGGCGACGCTGCCGCTCTCCAGCACCCCTCCTGCTTGTTGAGTAGTCATTAGTACAACGGGACAGGAAGGACACATTGGAGCAATTTGGAAATATTAACCACCTCCTCCACCCAAACGTGAACTCGGCTGCAGGGCCTGGGTGATGGTGCCTTACAGAGACTGTCTGTCTGTTGATCTGGATAGTTGCTGTCCAAATTCAAAATCCCCAGATGCTCAGGGAGGATCTGTGTCGGCTAAAATTAATAACATTGCTGCCTGCTAATGAGTGACAATAGAATACTTAATAGTTGTACTCATTGCAGCTTTGTAAAAGTATGAATGTGACACACAGGGTGGAGCTGATAATGACCATGAAGCTGAGAAATTCCCCCTTGATAAAAATACACCTCCCACACACAAAACAACTCCTGTTAGTCACCTACATTACTGCAATGTTGAGCTATTTTGAAACACAAGTTCCCAAATAATTCTAAACGAAAGTGAAAAAGACAACATGAACAACTTATCTTTTGTTTTATTTTTTATTCAACAGTTGTCAGGCCGGGTAAATGGTTTGTCATCAGCTTAAACTTGCATTTTATGGGAAAAGAAAACGTGACTGTTCCTGCTGACTGGAACAGGAACATGAGCAAGGTGCTGAAAAGAGCTTTTACTGCCCAACTCTAGAGCTAAATAAACACACGCCTGTAAAATGTAAATCCTTTTTTTTTTTTTTTTTTTTTTCCCTCAGTGAAGCTGTTTGATGACAAGGCTTTGCAACCTTAATGTGGACACGGGGACCATAATTAAGTAATTCACATTGCAAGCAGCTGCAGATGTATTCTTTAAATCAGGCCGACTGAATTTGAAGTGAGAAATCTTGATTGCAGATACTTTATAATTGCATATTGTCTTGACACGTCTCAAACGGTATGTTTTAAGATTTTAAAACGATGAAAAATCTCCTTCCAAATACTGACTCAGCCTCTGCGGATGTAATTTTTAAAAGAGCAGCCAAGAGCCTCTTGTGACTGATTGCAGATTCCTGTTTTGCTTTTGAGAGCAACAGCAGGCCTATTAGTCTTTGATTTATCCAAAAAATGCACATACATTAAAGTTCGAGTGAAGTGTTTTACCTTATCTGCCCTCCAGTACCAAACTAAACTTTCCAAGCCATGACTATAAACCAATTATAGATAGCGAAGCTGTCGCATATCATGTTTGAGTCTTAAAACCCAAGCTTTAGTTTTTATCCATGATTGCATCCTTGCAATCAGAAGCTTTCATCACGCGCCCTGCCCTTTATTTGTCATACATTATGTCAACAGGAAAGGGAAAAAGGTGATGTCATATTTTTGGAGTGGCTCCACACATAACTCAATGTCTGCCATTATTTCCCTGAAACATGCCCAAACATCCTTTTGGCTCCCGAAGGTGCATGGAGGCGGTAGAAGTCTGATGGTGTGAGCTCTGCTGAAACCGAACCTGCTTAACCTCACTGTGGGCAAAAAAAAAATCTAAGCTGCTGCAGTCATCTTAAGCTGCTGGAGAGAATGTAAGATGCAGCATTTGGAGTGCTTCATCACATTTGCGGGCTACGCTCTCAGACCTTGTACCACTCCGCTACAGTTCGTGGACCACAGTCAAATGGGCACTGGCCTTCATCCCTCCATTTGGGTGATTCATATGTTGTTTTAGCGAGGGTTACTTATTCTTAGGTTTGGGTTGTGTTTGCAGTGAGTATATCTGAAGTGGGTTTTGGAACACGCTATGATGACTGTGGGCTGAGTTTCTATGTAACAAGGTGTGTGTGAGATGGTAATGATGACACTGTAGCTGTGGCGCATACTATGCTGGGTTATCAGGGACAGCAAAGATGTTGCTAATCTGATCGGTTGAATATTAATTTAACTTCTGAGTGAATTTTGTGTAATTCTGTGGCACTAAAACGAACCAGGAAAAAAAATGTTTGCATTGGATTTTCCGCCCTGCTTGAAATCGCAGAAGCAAAACATTTGAGGAACCCATAATTATGCTGTGGCAGAAAAAAAAAAAAAAAAAAAAAAAAAAAAAAAAGTCCTTGTTATTTTCCCCAAAACAGATGGAGAGGGAATATTGAAGAAGGTGGATTTGACACACAGCAGCTGATACAAAACACATCCGTAGTATTTACTTCCCTTGCTATTATATCTAATCCGTGTACAGTGGAGACGATTTGTGCCGGAATATACCAGCCAGCGTTGCTCTGTCGCTAAGCGGCTTACAATTTATCCCCAGTGAACTTTCTAGCATATAACACCTGGAAACTTTTCAAGACGTCTTTTTTTTATTTTTTTTTTTGATACTTGACCCCGATCAGTACTGTAAAAATGGCGGTGCTTTCCCAGCCGAAGAGAAATCCCACAGTTGTAAAGGTATGTCTGTACATTTGACTTTTGGCTTTCCCTGTTGTGTGTGTGTGTGTGTGTGTGTGTGTGTGTGTGTGTGTGTGTGTGTGTGTGTGTGTGTGTGTGTGTGTGTGTGTGTGTGTGTGTGTGTGTGTGTGTGTGTGTGTGTGTGTGTGTGTGTGTGTGTGTGTGTGTGTGTGTGTGTGCGCTGGCTCTCACGGGTGGCCTGCATATGGGGTTTGCTTCTGGGAAGTAAATCCATTTGTGAAGCTCCCTCTGTGGCGAAGATGGACAGTGGTTGTTCTCAGGGAAAGCGGGGCTAGGTGGAGGCAGGCACGAGCCTCGGTCCGCCTCCCGTCTGCCCCGCCCGACCCCGTCCACCAGATGAGTGATGAGCTCGTTTATAATGAGACCAAATCCCTTCCTCTTACACATGACTCATAGGGTGTAGTGCCAGTCGCGAGCGTGTTTACATGCTGGCTTAGGTGTACGCAGAAATGTCTCCAAGTAACAGAACAAGCCGTCGGTGCCCTTCTCCTCTGACCACTGATTGGCAGGACTAGACTGTCAGGAGCCACTACAGAGAAAAAAAAAAATCCCCCCCCCCGGTCACACCCTCTCCCTCATTATCCAATGGCCGTAGGGACGGATGGCTCAGATGGTCTTCTCCTTCCTTTCAAGAAAGTAGATCTCTACTTTCTTTAAAAGCGGTGCCCTGGTAGATGAAGCATTCAACATTTTCAAGAAAACAAATATCCCCCTAAGGCGCTATAGATGCGGACCGCTGCTCGGCTCCCTGAAGGTTTTCGAGCTGTATTTCTGGGTCCCAGGACGTCCACCTAATTGCCATCTTACTGCACAAAATGCTCAGCAAAAAGAGCAGGACTGCAATTAGCCGTGGCTCGCTGCCAGCCTCGGCATAAATCTGCCAGATTGTTTCTCCTAAGAAAGTTGAGCAGTTGTGGTCTCCTTTCCTCTTCTTTCTTTCCTCGTCTTTTTGAAACGCAGGCCTGTCGTATAATTAGGCAGACCAGCAGTAGCAGAGAGCGTGCTGTAAGAGCTAAAAGCTGAGGCATTGTGGTGATGTGCTGAGGCATACGGAGAAGGGGGGTATTTATGTATGCGTTCTTCCCCTTTATCTTCCGGTCTACCTCCCTGGATAGCACTTAGTCCTGTCCTGTCCTGGGCCTCAGCAGTTTTCTGTCTTGCAACTCTCCTGACACCTGTTGTATTGTTCAACAGAGTAGCACAATGAATTCCCCTCTTGATATTTGGCTTTTTTTTTTTTTTTTTCTCCTCCCCTCCATCTCACCTTCTTTCTTGTTTTTCTTTTATTGTGCAGCCCATTTTCCTTGAAGACTACGCGGACCCTTTCGACGCTGAGCAGGCCGGTGGAACTCAGACCAGTACGGAAAAGGTGACGACGGAGAACGATGGCTACATGGAGCCTTATGAGGCCCAGAAGATGATGGCAGGTAGATCAATTCAAATGTTTCTAATATCTCGATTTTGTGTCACCCAGCGGCCTCTGTCCGCCTTCACACCTTCAGTAATTGCAGGTTAAGGGACGAGAAAATGATTGTTTTCCTTTGCTGTGATTTCATATTGTTTATCCTAGTGGAGCACTAATTAGTATGCAGTGTGATTTTCGCCATATGTTTATTAATGAACCGGCTTGGATGGCCAAATGCCAATTTACATGACAGGTGCAGCGGAGCAAAAATTACCTGTGTGACATGAAATATGTCAAAACATCTTCAAAAGCAGAAACCTTGCCCCCAGAAATCATACAAGACCATAAGTGATTTGAAAAAAACCCCACCTCAGAGGTCAAATGAAAAGAGAGTAGTGCTTTGAAAATGTTTTTCTCTTGCTGAACTGTGTCCATGTGGAGACGGCCACTCGCTGGGATTTCCAGGAAGGGACAACAATAGCTATGTGCTAACATAAGAATTCAGCTGAACCACATTCTCCACACAGCTTTGTCACAGGGCACATTCACAGCAGTGACAAAGAATGAATGCAGAAAGAGAGGAGAGATGATGAATCAAGTGGAGAAAACATAAACATGTGGCGGCTGTTTTCCTCTCCTAAACAAACATTAGTACCAAGGAAAGGAATGTTACAAAAACAAATGTTAGTATGACTGTCAGACCTCAGATGGATGTTTCTGGAAATTGGATGAATACTAGATATCAATACTTTGAACTTTGATAAAATGACACGGTCATATCATCTGCAATATGCGGGTACCTCTTAACCCTCCCGCATATGATAGTGCACTCTTAAAGACACACACACACACACACACACACACACACACACACACACACACACACACACACACACACACACACACACACACACACACACACACACACACACACACACACACACACACACTTTTATTGCTCCCACAAAGGCAGGACATGAATGTCTCTGTCCCTCCGTTGCAATTTTCCTTTTAATGGGCCTCCAGACAATCTCTTGTTTTCATCGGTCTTACTGTTTTGACCTCTGGCCCAGTCAATGCCTCAGCTGAGTACAAAAAACTCAAGATTTATCGCCTCCCTCAGGTGGAGGAAGCGGTAAAGAAAGAAAAAAAAAACCCAGAAATCCGAGCAAGGCTTTTGTGGCACCAATTGAATCTTGAACCGATTCCAGGTTTTTCTTTTGCTTTTACTCGACACAGTTCTTCATCTGACTCTTATTGACAAACTAAACTGCGCTGGCAGCAATTGTCTGTCTTGAGTTTTTATTTTTTATTTTTGGTTGTTTATGATGCTCATGTCTTTGAACCCTGGAGTGGTGTTGTTTTCAGGCTCCCCCGCTTTTATCCATCATATCTATTGATTGCAACTTTTTTGTCTGCTGTTTTGACTGAGACGGCGGGGCGTCGTTTTAAATAGAGCTGTTGGCGGATATCTTTGGCTCTGCTGTCATCCTTTTAATATTCATACTCATCCTTGGACTTACTCCACGGATGAGTGGTTTCACAAGCACAAAATATTGCATTTAATTCAAACATGCTGGCACATAGCTAGAAGGACTGGCATTATTTGAGGAGGGTACATTTCACAATATTTGATATGTTCACCTGCAAACAGAGCAATTATGTGAAATGTCTTCAGAATAATTCTATCAAATGTGTGCAAGTACCTCAGATGGGCCATATTTATGAATGCGAGTTAGAATGTAATATGAGTCATGCTCATAGCACCCATAATACATAATAGAGATTGGAAAATCTAAAAGTATAATTATGAGTAACTGCACTGATAACCCAAATATTATGTTTCACTGGTTCATTTATTTGTAGTGCTGATTTCCTTTCAACATTTATGTATCCAGGCCAGAAATCCAGAGCATTAATGCTCATTTTCATCAATACTTCCTTCAAATACACACATTCACACCTGGATGCTGCCCAGTTCAGCCCCACCGGTGCAGTTGGGGGTTAAATGCCTTGCCCAAGGGTACCTCAATGGTGTAATGAGGGTCAGGAGGTGATCTTTCACATTCTCTCCCTGTGCAAGGCGTAAATACAGTATGCTGATGTGGATATAGAGTAATTGCAGCATCCCTCATTCTGACAGAGTATTGGTCAGGCAAAAATGCACACTCGGAACTTAGTTGGCCAAGAATGGAGAGAGAGGAACCATAGCATGGCTTGCTGCACTGAAGCAAAGTAAGGACCAAACCGATCATGTGATGCAAAGGGTGTGCATCTCTCTCTCTCTCTCTCTCTTTCTCATTCTGTCAGTATTGCTGTCTCTTTCTCCCACCGTACTTGAGTTTCCTTCAGCTCTCAGACTGCTACAGACTGCCGTAGATAGCCGTAGACTCAAACAGACCCTCCCCCGACACTTGCTTTCACAGATGGGTACAGATGGACACATAACTCCAAACAATCCAAAACAACAGAAACTTTTTCTATTTCTGGTTGTCGGAGCCAAGTTTTTAATTTACCACCAGCCCAAATTCACCTCCGTCTATAAAACGGTTAGTCTACCTCCCCCATAAAATGGCCTATAGCTGTCTAAACTTGCAAAATCCAAAGGTGTGTAACTGATAGTTTCGAAGTGTTTCCAATTAATTCTAAGAAGTAGACTGAAAATAAATCCGACTGCCTGACGTTTTTAGTTTGTCTTTGCGGACGACCTTTACGTTTCAAGTTACAACACAAGATTGACTTTAATCTGCCTGTCGGCTTGGAGCTCACTTAACAGACACACTTACAGACATTGCTGTGCCAATTAGTTTTTTTTAATTTTTTTTATCTCCAGATCAATCTCAGTAATTTAATACAACTACTCGGGATATTTATAATTTCCTACATGAGCGGGCTTGATATCAATCTTGCATATTAACTTGTGAAATCTCAGATTGAAGCTAATATTCCATGTTGTCAGATCCATTTGTGTGTCATAACCTCATGGACGTGGACATCTCAGATTAGTATCTTTTAGCTGAGTAATCACTTTAGGTTTTGCACTGCAGAGATGAGGGGATGACCAGACAGTAGGTACAGACAGCAATAGTGTGATAACCTGATTCCATGGATTTAACATTTTCCATAACCCTAATAATCCATAAATTTACAGATACTTATCCAGAGTTTGATTTAGGAATTGCAGTGATGGAGCGATATGGCATATAGTCTCTATATTTACATTTGATTGCTGCTGTAGGTTACTAGAAATCTTTTGAATGCAAATATTTTCTTCCAAAACCTAAATGTTGATTAGCTCAGTTGGTACAATGATGCAGCAGGAGGCACAGGTTCTTCCTGTACAAACCTCTGAATAGCAAGTATGAGGTCAGTCTGTACTCGTATACTGATTAGAAAAGGCTTGTCACATTCCTGCACTCTCTCCCTTCCATTTTGCATTTTATGAGCCATTCGTTCACTGAGTCTCATGAGTTAAACAACCTGATTGATTATTAGGCTTTAGCATCTATTCACTGCAAATAATACGATCTGTACGCCACAGGAAGGCCATTCATTTCTCTATAGATAATAAAAGGCTTGTTGCACAAGGAAATCCAGTGGCCTTAAACCGCCAATCACATGTCTGCGTGTCCTACTTCTGCTGCTGATGTCATTCCATTCACTGAAGTATGTAAGAAGCTCTTTATAGTCTTTCAAGGCTACTTATCCTCTTTTAGTTTATCGTCTACAACAGGGTCAATGAATTTCAAGGCACACTGTGTAGTTGAAAGATTACAGACCCAAATGATAGCGCTGCAAAGATGCAGCAACGGTGTTTCTCAAAGGAGACTATTATGGGTGGACCTCAGACCCTCTAGGGGGGTCTGGGGGCATTGAAATGGGCCATTCTACATACTGAGGAGGCTATGCTTTTATACTTTTGGTACTTTCAGTATATTTTGGAACTAATACTTTTATACTTTCACTCAAGTTACATTTTGAATGAGCTCCAGTGAATAATTTAATCTCGAACACATTGGTTGTATATATATATATATATATATATATATATATATATATATATATATATATATATATATATATATATATGAATATATATATATAAATGGTGACGACACAGCAAAAAAGTCACACTCACAAAGCATTGGTAAATAACACATGTTTCAAGACAGGTTGGGTGGGTTGACAACTTCCCCACAGACCAGGCACTGAGGACAGTTGACCCGTTTAACAGTCGCACTGGGATGTAGGGGCCCCATCACCCCTCTATGGAAGAGAGGGTGCTTTGACCACAAAGGTCACGTTGGTGCTGTAAAGCTGACACGGCCAGAGTCTCCAGCAGCTTTCACTTTTCCGGACAGGATCAGCCAGCCCACCTGTTGAGAAGTGGAAAATATTTTTGGTTCATTATTCACTATGGCTCCACTCACAGCGGGTAAAATTCAAAGTGACCAATTAAGCGCCTTGATTTATTAATAAAAATCCAAAAGGTCACATGTTTTCTCAAGAAGTGTACAGTTAAATCATGTTGAAACCAGATGTGCTATTTTGAAGATACAATTATAATTCCTTGATTACACCATATTCACACCTTAGACACACAAACACACACACACACATCCAGCCACATAGTGGGAGGTGTGGCATGTAAGGCCTGAGGCGAAAAGTGACACAGCCGTTTACATAACAGAGTGTGTGCTCCCGCCGTTTTTTGTGTGTATGTAGGTGTGTGTTTGTTTGCACTCACACTGTCGTCCATGTGTACTTGACTGTGTGTGTGTGTGTGTGTGTGTGTGTGTGTGTGTGTGTGTGTGTGTGTGTGTGTGTGTGTGTGTGTGTGTGTGTGTGTGTGTGTGTGTGTGTGTGTGTGTGTGTGTGTGTGTGTGTGTGTGTGTGTGTGTGAACTGAAGTGGCTGGTGCTCATGCCCCTGCGTTTGTGTGTGTGTGTGCACATTTCTCTCTCTCCCAAGAGCCATCCTTAGTGAGGTTGAACCGACTGATTTATGGGCCTGCTGGAGGGGCATGTCACGACTTCCTTAACCTGAAAAGCCGGACCCACCCCCGCGTAATCTGCTCCACACACCATAACTGCCGGTCGAGGCTCCACCTGCAGTTATGTGAAGACATGTGCACAGCCACTCTGTCTTTACAACATTTCCTGCATGTGCTCCCAGAGCGCCCGAGAATGTCATTCATGTCTACACGCGTCGGTGACTACATGTGCTATCCATGTAAATCTGTAGAGTGTGTGTGTGTGTGTGTGTCAGCCTGGGAGAGGACATTTCCCCCTTTTATTATCAGCTGGTATTTTGGCATGTTGAGTTAGTGTATTGAAAGTGTATATCTTGTATGTGTTTTTTTTTGTATTGTGAATGTGTGCAATGTCCTAGCAGATTTCACATTCGCACATAATCTTTTTTGTCTGTACCTTTTGTCTCTTTCACACATAGAAATAGGCCCAGATATATTCACACAACCCTTACACACACACATACATACACCTACACACACACACACACACACACACACACCCACACACCTCAGCTGTCAGCATGGCAATTCCCCGCATACCTCCACACAAGTAGCAGCACCTACTCACAAAAGGAAGCATCGGAAGAAAAAGCTTGAATCAACTTTTGCGACGTTACTTAATCCGCTCGACTTGACTCCCACACACATTGTTGAAGCTGTTCGGACTTGTTACACTGACAAGCATAATGGGCTGGCCTAGTTAATGCGCGGCAGCATGCGTCAAGGCATTTCTCAATAAACCCGCTCCTCTCGTCGTCATACTCCCCATTCAGTCAGCGAGCCAGACAGGAAGGCACACGACCATGTGAGAGATTTCCCACAGTGCGGAGGAGGCCTGTTGTGCAAACAGCACGCATGACCGAGCTCTCCCAAACAAACGCACTGCAGTCCAGTCCACCTTCAAGTCCTCAAACCACAGCCTCGCCACAGCATCTAAAGTGTGTGTTGAGATGTGTGAACATGCCTGTTTGGTATCGGACAGAAATAACCCCTCCGGTGTGAAATACTTTACGCCAGTGGTGAATTTATTACACGCACTGTCAAAAGTTGTAACCTCAATTTGTCCTCATCCCATCTTTTAAGGTCTCGCTCAGTCCTTTAGCAGCAGTAAGGTTGTGCAACAGGGCCCAAAATGTTCCCGGTGGGCGGGAGCCTTGATGTTTTCCATAATAGTTGACTCACGGTAGATGCGTGTTCGCCATTTCTCTCTTTCTCTCCGTCTGAGAAATGTGCTGGGAAATGTCTCGAGGCACTGGCACCTCCTGCACCGCACTCCCAATGATGTGGAGAGTAGCGTTCAGTGCCAAGAGATGAGTCATTAGCAACCGAGTTGATTATTTCAATTACTCATGATAGTGTGGTGCTAAGCCTCCTGTTGGCTCCAAAGCACAAATGCCAGGAACATTACTAGTTTGGCACGGCCCGAGTGGGTGAGAGAACACGTACAGAGGTGGGGACACCCAAAGAGGGAGGACCAAGGGGGAAGAGAAAGGGAAAGTATTACCGTAAAACCAAAAGAGAGAGGAAAAGAGAACCATCAGAAAGACTGACCTGAGACAAAAAACAGAAAAGTAAAGAGAGCCAGAGGCAGAGACAGCGGGAACAAATTCATGTTACAGCACCCGTGGGTTAGTTTATGGGGACAAGTCGAGAGTAAAGGATGGAGGCATGGTGTGCTGAATGGTTTCCATCTCCTCCTCACTCGCTTACTCACACAGAAGAGTGACAACTCACCCCAGGCGACTGCAGGTACATGTGGTGCTACATTTCTTGGCCTGTAACCCTGCTTTTATTGCCCAGAGCTGTGACTCAAGGCGTATCCGGAGCATGCACTCACAGTTTTTTTTGTTTTCTTTTTGCTATTCTTGAAGTCTGTGCCATTAGTACCTCTAAATTTGGTTTAATGACTTGTTAGTACAGCAAACAATAATTGTGCAGTTATCCTCTCATCTCTGGTTTTGTTTACTTTTCCATCACATCTGCCTTGGTGCATTTTAAGAGTACCTTAATTACCTCGGCAACACATTCATGCATTACTCTAGTTTATTATAGGCAGCTTTAAATAAACACGGCCTGCGAGGCCAGTAGCTGAAACCTGGACAGTGAAGTGAATAACCCACTCTTTCCTCTCGCGCCTCACAACATCCACCTTTTTAAGTGTATTTGCGTCTTGCGATCAGTTCGCAGCTGCTCTTTTTCCAGCTCAAATGATGCTTTGCTAAAAATGACACCCGTGTTCCATCTTGTCTGTAACTGGCCACAGACAATGCTAGAGACATGACATTTATGTAGTTTCTTTCATAATGTGAATGTAATATAGGACATGCAGTGGCACGTACAATGCTGAGAATTCAGGAAAAAACTTGATTTAAATAATAAAACCGTAAAGTATTTATAATGAGTTTGCACAAGATGTGGGAGTAGTTTCCATTCAGGAATTGTGTTTCAAGGTCATCAAGGGCACTGACACACAAAGCATTTGAATTCACAGCATTCTCCAAACTGACGGACTTGAAATTGCTAAATAGCTTAAAGAAATGAAACTGAAAATGTAATTTATTAGCTGTAAGAAAAAATGCAAGATTAGCAAGGCAGCTACGCAAGTAATAGCCTCACAGTAGGATTTACAGTATATTTACCTCATGGGTTTGGGTTGTATTCAAGATTTGTCGATAGATGCAATGTGTGTGATGATCACTTTTGTTTACTCAGTTGGGTGATGAGCCATGTCAGGGCCCCAGAAGAAATAAATTATAAGTTATGGCCATAAAGTTGCTACAATAAGTTCTCTAATCGATGACCTAAGACACCCTGAGACACAGCAGGTTATCAATGATGGCGATCGCAAGATTTGTTATCTGATTTGTACCTTTAGCCTCCTTTTTAGGTAAAAAAACCACGGCCCCAAATTTACAAATAGTTCCATAGCGTCAATAATGTTATTTTTAAGATGTTCTATTAATTCCAGGATGTTCACTTATTAACAGAAAACCGTCCACTGTTCCAGCCCGCTCCCTGACTAGTCATGTCTATGCCCCATTCGGTGGTTGCCAGATTTTTGTCAGAGGCCTGCTACCCACTTGTCACATCTACATGATCCCATGAGAAATGACTGACAGTTATTACACACTGATCTGACAGGGTGGTACTGAGTATTACAAAACCAACGCTCCCCAGTGTCAGAGCTGGTGTCAGGTGGTCCTTTTTCTTTTTTGGCTTGGTGCTATTGTTGGACTGGATATTATTTTAAGGTTTAGAAAAAATGCTGTTGTCAACAAAATGAACAGTGTAATGAAGCAGAGCCGGAGAACAGAACAATAACGAGATCCCTCTGGAGTTATCCACAACTTTTAGAGTGGGGCTGCAGTTTGGTTTAGCTTGTTTGTAAGAAAGCTTCATTGTGTTAGCAAATTATGATTTATATCAAGACTCGAGGTGCCATGATTTATGATGTATTTAGCCGTTCGTTGTGGCAGGCAGGCCAAACAGAGGAAAGTCTATACTTTGTACAGCAGAGTGTACAGCATAGTTTTGCGGACTGCCATTTCAAAAAATCTGTGTGGATGAATAAAAAATTGCGGTCGCTATTGCTAGTAGGTTGTCTATATATAAATAGCGAGGTTTATGCAGGTGGTACCAAAAAAGCACAGGGTTCTATCCACAGCTTTTGCTAATGGAGAACAAAAAAAAATAGCAGGTCGAGTTGAGTAGAGCTGTGCCATACCACGCAGTGGAAATGCGGCATAACACTTAACCTAAATGGGCACATTTTTCCTGTTTTCCTTGGTTTAAACTAGTGACTCAGCAGCACATCTCACCTCATTATATGTTTTTTGTGGGAGGAACTGAAAAACAGTCATGACCTTTCAAAGAACCATGTGTAGACTTGGTGTAATTGCTCTACTGCCGTATGTAGAAGCACCAATATCCTCTTCAGAGAAAAAGAGGTGTAATTTTTCTGTGAGGCTCAGTGGCCAGAACAAGAAAAATGAGGTTGTACTGAGCTGTGTAACTGGACTGGCTGCAAACCATTTCCTGGCTAAACTGATGGTTTAAAAATCGTTCCATGTGTTTTAAGGACTTTGACACAGACATACAGTGTACGGGGTTATGGCTGTGTGTGTTTGTGTGTCTGGCCAACTGTATAGCGGCAACGAAAGGTCATTTGGAGAAGCTGAAGAGCGGATGGTTCAGGAGGTGGGAGGAGAGGGAAAGAGCAGAAAGACTGATGACCTATTGATGAAATGAGAAATCTCCAGCTCCAGCCTGATAACCTTCCTCCCCCTCACTTAGTGATGAATGCTTCCTAGCACTGTAGCTAACACTTCTCACATATGACTCCGGTATGACATTTCCACTAGATATTGTCACATGCAGTTCTGATTGGAGTACATCATTACATGTGCCGGTATTTTTAGTAAAATGTTATACATCTTAAAAAAAACCAAAACTTTTTAAGGGTTCGCAAAGGACATCATAGCCACAACTGCATCACCACAGGGTTTCACTCATTTGGCACATAATACAGCCTAAAAGTTACTAAAACTAATTTGGTCAGGTGGTTTCCAATTTTAATCAAAACATGATGAAGTTCTAATTCGACCAACATCACAAGTTTATAACCGCTGGATCCCGGAGCCAAGCAGGTTGGTTTGATAGAAATTAAGGAGGCTGTGTGATTTCCACAATGTAAAATCTGTATATATTTCTTCTTTATTCTTTAAAAACCAGGAGAAGACGTGAGCATACTTGCTTCTCACATATTTGTCCGCAGTTAAGCAACCTTTGCAAGCAGTTTAACAACATCGTCACCATTCTCTCTATGATCAGGATACTTTGGGTTTTGATTTTTTTTTTTCCAATAAAGTAGCTGAGTGCACACATGGAACACACAGACACAAACCAAAGAAGCAGAACTGGATGAGGAAGTGGTGCGTCCTGGAAGGAGCATTCCTGCTGGCCTCCGATATCCAGCTGTGCCAGGCTGTGCCAAGCCAAGGATGGATAGGATGGCAGACCCGCTATCCATCCGTCACAGCTGAGTAGGAAGGGAGGGGGTTGGAGCACAGTGGGGGGATGGGGTGGGGTGGGGTAGGGGGAGGGGGGGACTGGGCAGCCGCTCTGGCGCAGGTTGAAGGTGCTGAAGTCATTCATTTTTTAAGGTAAGATTAATGACACCATTAATCCATGTCTGGGCCACTGCAGAGGAGGACAGGGCAGAATTCATACCCACTGCTGGCTACTCAGAGCCCGCAGCGCACACACACACACACACACACACACACACACACACACACACACACACACACACACACACACACACACACACACGCATGAGGTCTGTTAATACGCGCACACACACACACATTCACAGATTGAGCCGTATACAGCTGCTGTTGCACACAGACACACTTTGGGGTCATTTGATAAGTCGAGTATCCATTTGGCGTAAAGTGGGGATGGAACTTAAAGCTGCAGCTTGTATCTTTGTTGCAGGCAGTTACTTGATGGGGGTTATTGGTCCGATTTTACTGGCTGCTGAGAGAGAGAGAGAGACAGAGAGACAGAGAGAGACAGAGAGAGAGAGGCTGAGCAATGGCGATAGAATGACAGACTTGGTGAATTAGTAATAAACAGGGACATGGCTGGCACCAATCTGATTGCAGGGCTGTGTTTTTTTTTTTTTTCTGCGGTGGCTACAGTCAAGCTGGAGAGGAAATCTGGCCTGTTGACACTCTGCTGCGACAGACAGAGAGCTTTTTTAGGTGTGAGTGTGTGAAAGTGGGCGGCCAGCACTCTGCAGCTGTTGAAGGACAAGACAGGAACAGATGGGCACCAAAAAATATAACGGGGACACAAATGCTACAATCCACTGAAACCAGTACAAGTAGTGTGCTGGTACGTTTAGTAGTGTGTGAGAACAAGTCACAAACATGCTACATTCAATTTGTTTTAAGTTGTCTCGGCAATCGTACGTGCAGATCCAACGGCAGGATTTTGCGTCTCTACATCAGTAAACTGTACTTTTCTCAAAAATAAAGCAAAAGAAATCTTGTCCATTGCACCATTGTGATTAAATTCTGTACGTTATCTTAGAGGGGAGATAAGTCCAGTCTTGGAGCATGTGTTGGAGTAGACCTCTTCTGTAACCTTATGTTTCGGGCTGTGCTCATTTGCAGTCTAAGTGCATCAGGATCAGCATCTCCCGATTCACCTTGTCCTTTTATTGTTTGACGAGGCTTTTAAAACATAACCCAGGACTGACATCCTCTCTCATGCTTGTTTTGTGTGTGTGTGTGTGAGAAAGAAAGGTTAAAGGGCAGAAAGGAAGAGTGGGAAGACATTCGGTACATAAACATTCACACAAGAAAATCCGGTTACTCATTGAAACCAGGTTACAAAGCAGTGATTGAGAGAAGACGATGCTTTCTGTCTCGGTCAGTGGTTGAAACAAACATATTGATTTGTAGAGGCGGAAGCTAGTTTCAGTCCGACTTTGGATGGAATGCTTTTAAACCCGAGGATGCCCTGCCTTGTCCCAATCTCTCCTTTGCCGCTCTGCTACTTTTACACGTAAAAAGCTAATTAGAAACTTGGTTATACATGACCAAGAAATCCGAAAGGAAGCCAACTGTAAAACCATTACTCTATGTAAACACGCCGACAGTGAAACTGTGTGTGTGTGTGTGCGTGTGTGTGTGTGCGTGTGTGTGTGTGTGAGGTTGGTATCTCAAATTAAGAAATGTGAAACGATGCAGCAAATTTCAACAAATGTGATCCTCAATAGAGCAGACCTATTTTGTTAAAGATGTTAAGTCCTAACAAATTGAAAACCGAAATAGTGACGTTTGCAGACAAAAGATGCCTCAATATCTGTTTGCCAGGATTAACAGTCTATTTGTAGCTCAAACTTCAGCTTTTGGTAGAATGGAAACAGGTAACGTCTGTGTCTGTGTCTTGTGATCCGCGGAGAGCAGCCTGTAACTGCTGCTGCAGTGTGAGTAATATCAGAGGTGGAAGCCTGTTGACAACAGTGTTGGATGAGGAGGGTTTGCAGAGCCAGCACACAGGGAGGAAGCCGTCATCTTTAACCAGCATTCTCACCACAGAACTTGTCTGTATTTGTTTTTCTCTCTCCATCTCTTGAATGTACCCTCTTGACATTTTCTCTTTTCTCACGCTCTGTCTATCTCTGTACGTTTTGTTCTGTTTATCCCACTCCTTTTTTTTTTTTTTTTTTTTTTTTTGTCTTTTCATATATTTATTTGACATTTCTTTTGTACTCTTATCTGCCCACTTCCTCTTGTCTTCATCCATTTCATATATATTGAATCTCCTTTTCCCTCTCTGCCTGCATCTGTCTCTCTCCACTGGGTTTTCTGGTCCCCTCTATCAGTCTAGCCAGGAAGCAATAGTATGGGACATTCCTGTTTTCGCTGTGATAGACTATGGACTAAGCTCTTTTTATAGGAGCCTTGTTGTCTTAAAAACCCCGGGGGTCTTTTTTTTTTTTCTCTCTCCGGGAACCAATTTATTGGTGACATTTATTCAGGATTGACCTTCTCTGGGTTTGTCTTCCAGAAAACACACCAGCATTATCTCTCCTCGCAGGGTAATCCCACCGTTATTGTAGCTTGATTTAAACATTTACCCTTTTCCTTTTTTTTTTCTTTCATGTCTGTCGACATCTCTGAGCTACAATGAGCACACATGTTCTATATCAATTAATGCATTCACACCCAAACTGTAATTTTCACTCCAGTGCCTCTGCTTGCTCACAAGCACACGCTCTCTGCGCTCCCTCCTTCTTCACAGTTATAAAGGAATGCCGTGCTTAAACTTGAGGGGGCTAATTAATTAAAATAGTGAACCAGCACCATAAAGGCACAAGGGAGATTATAACCTTATCAGAGCATGTCGAGTGTGCTTTCCAAGATTCGAGATCCAATTAGCCAGATGGATGGTTACAGCATAAAACACTCTCCTGTGTGTTCCATTCCAAGTGGCGTACTCTGAGCCTGACACTGAGCCAATCATGATGTTTTTGCCTCTGCCAAAATAGTAATACTTTAAACATTCAAATTAATAACTTTCCAGGAAGCAGGGTAGGAGAATAGAAAGAAGTTTGCAAATGATCTGTGTATTATTAGTCTAACACTTGAGCACGTAAGAGCGGCCTTGAGAACGTCGGCATTAATCACCGTTGCTTCGACGAATATAAAACAGATATTCTTCACTCAGGCAATCTGTGACCTTTTCCCCCTCATTACTTATTCCATCAAGAGGATAATTACTCAACGGACAGGCTGATATTTTCGCTGGCAGGAAAAATACAGATGTGCGTAGATCTTATATTTGGCTACCTGCGTCTCCATCTCTCTATCTCCCCCTCGTTCTCCAGCCCTTCTGTCTTTGTTTGCACCACATCTTATCAATCACAAAGTGTGATCGGCGGTGCGATGAGGCGAGGCGCCGGGCCTTGCCTTGGGGCCCGGCTGGTGGGTTCGGGTTGTAATGGGTTGGTGCAGCCTGTTAATTTGATCCGGTGTGTGGCTGAGGAGCCTCATTAGGGACAGCAGCTCACAAAGGGACACCAGGCCCTCCATCACCACCAGGAGACCTCTGGCAGGAGCGAAATGGGATGGAGGCAAGGGGGAAAGGAAGGAAATGGAGGGGAAAGGGAGATCGTTTGGAGAGAGAGAGAGTGAAAATGAAGGTGAAAACACTACGGCTCTGTCAGCGCCGGAGAAGCATGGGTCAGTGGAGAAGGGAATGGGGACCGAGAGGAAGAGAGCACCAGGAAACTATCAACAGTAGACCATGAGTCGGCATATATCCTTTCATAGTGTAGTTTATCGTTTTTTCCCCCCCCCGAATAGTTCTCCTACCATTTTAGATTGGCATAAATCTTTTGATATGAAAGTCAGAAAGTATAGTCAAGGCTGTCATTAATCCACTATTTTTAATTTTCTTTTTTCGAATGCATCGCCGGTACAGAGAGCGAGCAGGGAGATTGAGAAAATTTGTGACAGGGGGACGAAAAACAGCACAGGAACGCTATTACCGGTCGACCAGAATGAAAAAGAAGACAGGGGTGGAGAGAGGGGGGGGGGGGGAGAAGGAGCGGAGAAACAAATAAAAGGACAGAGGGAGCAAAGAAGCAGAGAATGAGATAGTTCAGCGAGAGAGAGAGAGTGAGAGAGTGGTTCATTTCCATTCCGGCTTTACATTTTTCTCGCCCTGCTGCGTGGATCGGTGTGGTCCCACTCACGGTAGCACTGAGGGGGAGATGAGATGCAGCCACGGACGGAGCGAATTATTAATGTAAAAAAAAAAAAATCTCCTCCACTGAATCCAATAAGTTGCCTATGATTTGGCTGTCAGAAAAGATTGTTGGGGCTGGATAAGGGAAACGTGGTATAATATAGATGATGTGGCGCCCGTGAGTTCTCCTCCCTGGGTAATTGACTCGTGCACAGTATTGACTTTCTGGCCATGGTGATTAAGGGGAGTCCGGTCCAGACTGGAGCCCTGAGTCCGGCCCCCTCGGAGTGGTCACTGGACCTCACAGCGAGCCTATCCTGGGTGACCTTTTGACCAGAGCATGGAGCGGTGGTTAACCTCCAGCTCAGTGATCTGGAAATACTGATCGCTGTATTGATGTGGAACCGTGAGTGCTGAGAGCTACTCGAGGGCTGGCTGGACTGCTGCTTTTTTTTCTTCTTCTGCTGTTCTGTTGCTTCTTTTGCTGTCTTGCTCTGTCTTTCTCTTCCACTTGCTGTCTGTATGGAATCCAGGCTTCAAAAATAATTGGCTGATTTGGAAAAAGAAGACACATCTCTTAGGTTTGGGTAGTTTGATATATTTCTGCCCCAAATCATTTTTTGTTGCTTGATTGATTTCCCTCTGACAAGTCTTAAGAGTCATAAGTCATACTGTTATTCCCATTCAGCTGTGGAGGGATGTTTTTTATTCTGAAAACCAATTTGTTTCCCAGTGGACGAACAGCCAGCAGGTTGAGTTATTTTATGCTTGGCTTCGCTTTCCGTACATGTTCTGCCTTCATGCACAATTTGAAATCTGGAAGGTGCACACATGGCTCACCTGTAAGTGTTGGCGGCGTACTAATGAAGAGAAGATGTGATTAAGGCCGAGAGAAACCGCTTTTTTTTTAAAGAGCAATGATGAGAAAATGGATACCAGCTTACCTGTAAAAATTTAAATTAAAAAAGCAATGAAATAGTATGATCTACCAGAGACACTGAAGAGTTATTACACCTGTTTGAATGATGCAATCTCCTCCCACACTGTTAATGTGTAATTAACATAGCACTTGTTGAAAGAAATTCACTGATTCATGTGTTGTTTTGTCGACCTTTTTAGGGAATTTGTGTAAAACGTATTGCAGACTTTGATGAAGACATAACATTTCTTATTCTTTCACTACCTCTGTCTCTGTCTCTGCCTCTGCCTCTTTCTTTCTCCATCCTCTCCCAACTGTCAGTCTCAGTGCATCAGGGGTGAGTCACGCCTGGAATGACATGGTGGATGGTCTGAACTTAAAGCACAGAGGGAGATGGTGAGAGACAGAAAGACAGATAAACAAAATATGGGGTATGGAGTGTGAAGGTACCTAAGAGAAACCCAGCAGCAAGGTGACCTCTGTTGTTATGGGACTTCAGGGGGTTACCACAGGGGATGAAGCACCGGCTGCCCGTCCAGACCCTGGAGCCTCTGTGGTGGACGGTTAGGCTTTTTGATTGCACTGGTTCATGCCGTCTGAATACAGAACCAGTATTGATTTTAACAGGGAATAGACAACCTAGAAGGACAGTGGCCCATCGCTTTCACAATATACAGGTTTTGTTTTTTTAGTCACCTGATATGTCACAACAGGCTGGTCACTTTTACTGTTTTGTAAAAAAATAAGAAATAGAAAACAGAGTTAGTGTTAAGTAATGTTGCCTACATTCGTGAATCATATTTTGTATCAATTTGTGACAATATCGCAGCACTATAGATCTTAAGAAACACAGTACTTACAGATTTTCTTTTTTATTTGCAGTATGGTAATGCCGGTTTAAAATAATGTTTTGTCAGCATCAAGTGTTTATAGTTAGGCGCCAAAGTTCATTTTTGAACTCAAAAGTAGTAGTTTGTTTTTTTAACAAAACAAGTACTTTACTTGAGATCGGTCTTGAAGGTCTTGTCTTTTTATTATTTCATTTTTCAATTATTTATGTGTCTCACACAAACATACATTTCAAAAAGCCAAGCTGCATTCCACTGTGACTTTGTGTAATTTGTAGTTTGGATGCAAAATTACATCAGTCTGACATTCGACAAGCATGCGTCCTTGTTCAACCAGCCAGACATGTCATCTGTGGTCTGACTCATCATCTGAAGAAGCATGGCACCCTGTCACTTTACTGTAGGCTAGCCGCTGAGCAAGCACGGCTCAATACACACACACACACGCACACACACGCACACACGCGCACACACTTGATTTCCAGCATTTCTTTTCATCGCTTGGCTTCACTTGCTGTGAGTTATTGACACTTGTGGCTGAGTAATCAGGTCCATAAATACAGCCACAGAAGATCTGAGTCACATAAATAATTGCATTTGTTTGTGTTCTCAGAAACACTAATACCTAATACACTAATCTGTCACCGTGGACTATTTTTAGAAGACGTGAAGGTTGACCGTCAGCGAGCAAGATTTGACTCATGCATATCAACCTGATGGAGAATGAGTTCAGTATTTAAGCCTTATCTGACCATGTATCATGTTTTTATCTGAAAATAACTTGATGAGGTCATATAGTGATGATTTGAACATTAACCTGCTGTTCACCTATACAGATATGTTTAGGGGCTTTCAGCTTTTGAATCAGAACCTAACACTAGAAAAACCCAGAAAATAACTGGAAAGTTTCTAAACTAAGTTCAGCATCTGAACACCCTCCAATCTGCTGCTACATAAAATGTGCTGACAAGGACAACTGGGGCAAATCCAATATTAGATGGATGTAGCAAAGACACAGACACACATGGTTATGTAGATGTAGTTATGCACCACTGAATACTAAATATTTGTCTAAAATATTTGAATTCAAAATGAAGATACAATCTAGTTTTCCCAAAAGAGATTTTTTTTTTATTTTTTTTTAATATAACATTACTTTGAGAGAGCTTGCTTCTCTCCAACAACACCCACAGACATGCACAAACTATCAAATGTGGAATGCTACATTCCTGCATTAAAGGCAAAGCATATTTGTATTGAGCACTGTCAGCCTGTTTTACATTTGGACTTGTGCTTGACTCAGTCACAGGTCGCTCTGACAAGCATCTAAAGCGTTGGGGGTGGAGGAGTACAAGTGAGGAGATTGGCAACAACTATCGTAAAATCTCAACTGGTGACATTTCCGCTTTATAGGCCTCTCTGACAGCCACAGGAAACCTTCCATCCTGTTAGGAGCGGCTTAACGCCGGAGCCAGTCACCTCACCGGTCAGCTAGAACCAAAGAGACACATCGAGTGCATCATGTGTGGTAAAAAAAATGACATCCAGTGCACAAGCATCAATTTGCATGTACACACATCAGTGTATTTTCGGTAATGACTGCAGACAAGACGGCTGACGACATGTCTGCATGTCGATGCATATTGTCTTTTTTTCACATATGTTGGGGTCTCCGTAATGACTACTGACAGCATGTGACCGTCTGTTTCTGGCTTGTCCCCTATGCACAGAGGAAGGAAACCTCTTCTGTGTGCGGTTCTCTGCAGGCAGTAATATGATTATCAGGCCTCAGAGCTCATTAAGCCCCAGCAGATGTGGCAGATGAAGAGATGTGTCGCTTTCACGAGACAGCAGGTGAATAACAGAGGCGAGTGCTCTGTGTTGTTGTTGTGGTGATGACAGTACTGGTCTGTACGTAGCATCTTTGTCTGTGTGCATAACTGTGGGTGATGCCAGTCCTTGTTTCCCATCCCAACGTATAACTATAATAAGAAAATAGCTTTTAAAAAATGTTTAAATGTCCATTTTATCTGCTTCGTAGTATTTTTTTTTTTTACAATAACAGCTGGTGAAATTCAACGCTTCAAGTCTTTCAGAGATTCATTACACCAGTTTCGGGATTTAAATCTAAAAAAGAGCAAACTTTTGCACACAAGCAGGTTAACAGGTGTGTAGACGATGCATAACATTAAACTCCTCCACACTGTCTTCTTCACCTGCATTCAGAGATATTTAGTGACAATGTTTCGTTACATAGACATTCATCAGGTATTCCCTTTTCTTTCCCCTTTTTTATTTACATGCTGGAATTTCTGGTGCTAATTAAACAGGGGAACCTTCATCTGAGCAGACAACAAATCATTACATACAACCCAATATATATAGCGTCAGTCTTATTCGGACACGATATTCCTTTTTTCGGACTCGGCTCTCTTAAGTACAAATGGGAACATTAACAAAATATACGCAATTATCAGAATAAAGGTGCTTGAAAGTTATCTGGTATCGGCAAGCCATCATTGCCAAGATGAAAAGACTATGTTATGTAAACTGTCGCATAGGCAGTCTTGACATCGCTGGAATATTTCTGTGCATATAGAATGATCGGTAAAGCTGCTCAAGTACGTCTTTTGAAATGGCCTGAGCAGCGTGTAATTTCTTCCTGATGAAAAATGGATTCTGCAATGGAGTGCAATGGAAGTTAGATTAAAGAGTAATTACATCATGACATCCACTGATTATTGCCTTGTGAATACAATCAATCACTTTGTTTACTCAGGACAATTCCAGTGCTTTATTTGCTCCGTGCACTGATTGTGTGGGGCGATTGGGACCGTGTTATTATTCATGATGATAGCGGAGTATCTCAGTCATCAGAGCATATGTGCATTTTATCACACTCGTCATTTCAATGAGATAAGCAACCACGGTTAATTTCAAAAACCATTAAGCTTTCCTTCAGAGCCTCAAATTGAACCTCCTGACTTTTTTGTATTCCTCCAGATTGTATTCCTTCCCAGCAGAGTGAAAACATTCAATGTTTGTTTGAATGACGAACCGACTGCACACATTTGCTCTATTATGTCCTCATGTTCTGTCCACATGCACCTATCTTTGCACTCGCTGACAAACAAAGTAGAGGCGTCCATTACCCGCCAACCCTTCTGCCTTGGGGTTGACCCTCTGCTGCCCCACACAAGTCCACAGATGTCCGGCCACATTTCTTCACCGCGCTCCTCTCTGCTCCCCCCTCGGTGCTCCGTCAGCAGGCCCACATGTCACTGTCAGCGGGCCGCTCACAGAGATCCAGGCCGGGACACCGAGCCCATCAACACCTCCCTGGGGGCCCCGAGGTCACCCGCAGGCTAGCCGTGCTGGGTCAGGCCGGGCCAGTTGTGGGGGTTGTATGGAGTATGGATTATGTCCCGAGGAGAAGGACTGACGTAGGAGCAGAAGCTCTGCCCTGATTTGAGCATATGCTCCTCACAGTTATCCTGGAGCCTGTTGGTCACCTCTTAATGGAACCCCCTCGTAAAAGCAGGCATTGTGACTGTGTGCAATGTAGCGAGGCTCTGTCTGTCCTTCTTTCTGGCAGAGCATGGCTGCTCGCCGGGCACTGGGACACCAGAATGAGCGGAGAACAGCTGGTCCATTCAGAGCAGACTGCTGCCCCGCAGGAAACCCTCTCCATATCCTCTCAGCCTGGTTCATCAGCACCCAAAAACACACAGTGGAGACTTGGCTTAGTGTTTCCCTCTTCTCTCTCACTCTATTTTTCGCCGTCTTTGTGTCCCCTGGCTGCCTTCTCGGTTTGGATTCGGTAAACAGAATAAACAGGACCGTATAAAGCAGACTGAAGTAAACAATTTCAGTTAAAACGATTTTTCCGCTGACCAACACCAACAAAACTATGCCATGCATAGTAATTGTCAATCAAATGCAAGTATCAACTCACATTTTATGGGTGTGATTATTGCCTACGGGTATGGTCTCGGCACTATCCAGGCAGCTTCTGAAAAATCGCTGAATTGAGAGGTTGAAGTTGTGGAGAAAATGCTTCTTGTATGTGTTGTTGTTAATTAGTCAGGCAGTGTGTTAGCTCAGATTCTCCTCTCAGAGTGTGAAGGAACGAAGCAGGCTAATGTGATTACACTGATCAAACGAGAAGAGAGACTGACAGCGAACTCCTTCTCCTGTGGTTCTTGGAAACACAATTAAGACATTTGGACAAGGCAGTCGGACTTCCAGCCAATACCGCTTTTACCTCAGGTTACGTGTTCAGGACACAAATGCATATAATGCTTGGGGTGTATTCACCACTATACACTGCTCTCTGGTTTCTTTTTCTTTCTTTTTTAACCCTCGGACAGGTTTAAACCGTACCAGAGTACCCTCATAGCCTCTCAAAGCTGTGCCAGTGCATTGATGTATAATGCTGGGATGGATTTCTCAGAAAGGAAACATACCAAGACTCCTCAGAGGTTATCTGAAGAGACCCTTACCCTGTTCAGCCTCTGCTTAGAAGCCAGTGCTCCCTCTGTGTTATAGGCAGTATTCAGCACAACAAAACACTTGAGC
The DNA here is from genome assembly GCF_027596085.1 of Anoplopoma fimbria. Classification (NCBI taxonomy): domain Eukaryota; kingdom Metazoa; phylum Chordata; class Actinopteri; order Perciformes; family Anoplopomatidae; genus Anoplopoma; species Anoplopoma fimbria. Next base: position 11,431,605 of record NC_072450.1, read on the forward strand.
AGTAAAGCTTCTATACTTGGATTGCACCAGGTGGGTCATTTCCTATTCTGTCCATAGAAAGGCGAGAGTGTGGAGTCTACAAGGCCATCAGAATAACAATGGGCTCTTCCCATGCTGTATTAGTCTTTCACCCAGGCCATACTGCAAATGATTACAATACCAAAGCCATCTCGGAGGGCATCAAATAAACATGATCGTGCTGGTCAGCGGTGTTGAGGGGAGTAAATACCAAGAGAGATTTGATTTCAGAGATTCAGACTGCTTTTACGAAAATGGTGAGAAGGTAACGTAGAGGCTAAGAGGAGAGGGTTTGAGTCAAACATGGATGGAAGGAGCCTCAGTTATTCTAAACACAAAGATTAGAATTTTTTTATTCAGTACTTCAAAAATGGCTCCATCGACCTGTCGCCTATGGCATCCTGTGGGGCGATTTCTGCAGCCAGCATTTCTGAGTCTTGCTCACAGGTGGGAGTCAATTGGACCATGAGATTGTCAAGTAAATCGGTTCACCAATCGTACAAGCTTTGTGCCAGACTGTCGTGGTGAAGAAGGAGCTGAGTCTGAAGATGAAGCTCTTGATTTGTCATTGGATCTATACCTTCCCTTAAGTCATGAGCTTTGTATAGCGATTACAATATGATGTAGCAGTGATGTAAAAGCCACCCTTTTTTTTTACGGAGATAGAAACTCTGACCTATTAGAGGAGCCAGGAAAATTGAAAGGATCCAGTAGAGTTGGTTGGGGCATCTGGTTGGGAAAGGTGCATCCCCTTCAAGGCACCGCAGGCTGGTGCAACTGGTAGGAGACCCAATGGCTAACCCAGAATGCACTGAAGAGATCCTATTTGGCCATTGAATACCTTGGCATACCCAACGTGGATTTGGAGGAAGTTGCTAGGGAGAGGAGAAGTGGTTTCTTTGCTTAGCCTGCTACCTTCTAAACCTGGATTGATAAATGGATTCATGCCATATATTTTCAATCTGCTATTTTCTCTTTTTTATTTAAGTTACTCCAGTATTCTAGGGTGTCTAAGTTGTGTAGCTAGAACATGGAAGGCATACGTTATGCCTTTGGTTTCTCATTTGCAGCTCCGCCCCATTCGCATGCATCCCTTGGCAAAATAAAACACGCTTTTTCCTCAATACTTGAAAGATGCATTGCATTTTTAGAAGCTTTCTCTTTTCAGAGGCCTCCTTGGAGCCTCTCTTCGTCTTTAACTGGAAGTCCATGGGGATTGTTTGCTGTGAGTAATGCATTTATGCATGCAGGTAGTGATTATGCAGGCCACTGCAGGCACACGGTAAAGCAAATCTGTGTATGCTCCTCTGTAGGTGTGTGAACAGAGTGAATGGACTGCCAGAGTGCCTTATGAAATTGGCACATTTACGTCTGTAAAAGCCCGATTCAAAAAAAGTTTGCTCGTGACTTCAAACACTAGACACAATTTCTGTGATGTTTGCCTGTTCATAGATAAGCCATCACAGGAATGCTTTTTACACATACATCTAAAAGTTGTATGTGTCACTATAGCATAGACATCTTAACCTATTATGCTGATCACCGTACTGCAGTGAAATTGCAGTTTCATCTTGAGTAATTGGACGGGCTTTCTTGGAGCAAGCAGAAAATCCCAGCATGAGCAGGGGACGGGTCTGACCTAGTATATCCAGCAGCGGCTGTGCACGCTGAGGGTTGGAGACGGGGGCTGCTGGGGGGTTTGTAAGGAAGAGGGGGGGGTTTATGCTCAGCCAACGCAGCAGTTTCACTTTTTTCGGAAACCTTTGCGGTTTGCCTTTGTTCTCCATTTCTCATTCTAGCCTCTCTCCTGCTCCCTGGGGAGTTTTTTTTTTATTATCACCACTTAAATTTATCAAAGTTTCTCCGCAGTACCATCCAGGGCCCCCCCTTTTATTTCCATCTACGCCCCCAGCTCCGCAGCCCCTTGGTGCAAACTCCAACTTCTCCTATGTATCTTTCGGGGGCTTGGTGAGAGGCCGGTGTTGGAGCCGGTGACGTCAGGTGGACTGACTGTGTGTTTACCTGCTGCCTCGCACAATAACGGGAGCAGTGTGGAGGCGTGTGGCGACAGAGTGGCCATGTCTGTGAAGAAAGCGTGTGAATGGAGACGGAAGCACCCTGCTTCCCTCCCACCCACACTCTCCATATCCTGACAAAGGAAAGCCACTCACTGGGTCAGACGGTGCCAGACACTTGTGAGGATCGGCCCTCCTGCACTGCACTCCTTCTTCTTCTTTTTTTTATTCCTCCCTGTCTCTCTCTGTCCCCTCTTTTCACTCTGTGTCTCTCCATTTCCCACTGCCACTTAGCCCCAGTGTTTGGAGGAGGATTGCATAAGAGCTGGACTGCTTCTCCTCCTGGCAAGCGAGGCATTTTAATTGAAAAGGAGATCCGGAATGAAAACTCCCATTCCTTTTCAGGCCTCTGTTCTGTGAAAGCGCGGAAATGTACCAAGGGGAAAGAAGACGAAATGTACAGAGGAGTCAGTGAATGAAATAGGTCATGTTCTTAAAACAAAATGAAAGCGAAGGAGTCTGACATCCCGCTTGTCTCCATACTACCTTTAATGATCTTGGATTCTTTTTTTCCCCCTCCCAGTTGAGTCTAACAAACTGGTCACGTGCAGCATACTTTTCTGTCCGTAGAAAACGTAGGCGGTTTCAGCAATAGAGTGTAACAAAACAGTTGGTCTTTTGTGTACAGAATAATATAAAAGAGGTACTGAACCATCATTTTTTTTTGTAATAAAATGATATTGCAGGGAACCTTAGGGGATGTAGTCTGTGAATGATGTGTTTTTGTGTCGAGTTTATGTACAGTTATCTGCTGGTTTTATATGTTTAAAATACGTGTCTGTGTGTCACTGCACAAAGTAGAATTAGAAATATGTAGCTGTTGTATAGTGTTTTAAACTTCCCTAAACCTTGTTCCCTTATTAACTTTAGAGAAACTCTAAAGTTCTAAACTCCTTTTTTATTGTTTTGTGTTGATTTTAATCCCATAACAAGATCGTGATTGGCCCACAGTCTGAGATGCTGAACCTCCACTTGCCTCACTGGAGCTGCTCTTTATCCAGCAGTTGTGTACTTGAAACAAGTTCACACTGACAAAGGGCATGTGTGCTTTCTTGCACAAATAAACAAAACATCTGTTTCTCCAGCTTCCTTTCCTCTGAGAGCACTAACCTGTTTGTCTGGGCTTCTCGTGCCTAAATCACGCTCCCTATTGTTGAGGCCCCAATGCCCTGATCCTTCTACCTTTGTCAGCATACTGATGATGTTTGCTGGTGGGTTTGGCTGTCCCCCGGTGGAGGTGAGACTTGGTCAGCTGATGCTTATCAGCGCTTTCGAACGAAGCGAAGGCATTGCCAATGCTGCAGGTGCACTAAATCTTGCACATGTACCCCAGAGACCTGAGTCTTAACCAATAAATGTGTGCTGCTATCCACACAGCAGCCCTCTCAATCTACAAACAGCACTGTGCAAACACAATATCCCTCCGGCTGATCATTTATTCAACAGAACTGAAGGCCTTACAAGGTTAAGAGGTAGAGAGTCAAAAGGCTTATCTACCTATTAATTGCCTCTGATCAGTCGTTGATGCATAATTGAAATGGCCTCAGCGAGCTAAGGTGGGCCCTGGAAAGTGTGGAATCAGAGAGATGGCGTTGTAGAGAGCAGGATGTGACTGCTTTCCTTGCTGAAATTCAGTGTACTTATTTAGTTGAGACATGGAAGGGGAAAGTATCTAGTAGCTTTTAGTCCTTATTTCTAAAGATCTTTTTTTAAAGAATAGTGCTTCCTATTTGACTGACAGTAGCCTAGATATCCTGAGGTCTTAAAGCATCAATCTCACATACACTCATTCAAACTCTAGTGCTGCTTGTGTTACAATGTGTATCCACCTCCCTGAATATACATATGGGCTTCAGAACAAGCTTCAGGCGTGTGCTGAAGTTCACACTGGCCCTTCGGATGTTTGGCAGAGAGTCCATTTAGCAAAGTCACTCTATGAACAAATGTGTAAATACGCCGCCCACCTCTGCTGCCATTGGCCCTTGACATCTCTTTTTTTGACTCCAAATGGACTACAATTCACAGAGGTGGTGATGTTAGAGACGTTCTGTGTGAGACAATAGAATATTTCTAGATTTTTGACTGCAGTTTTAAGATCATACATTTCAAAGGATTAAATGAGGAAAATGTTGGCATCATTTTGGTAGTTCAGTTTCTCTACTTGTATTGTGTGAATACAAGTAGAGAAAAGTCCTTAATCAAGTACTATTTGTGTGAAAAGTCCTTAATCAAGTACTATTTGTAATAAATGCGACCCTGTACTGGATAAGCGGAAGTAAATAGATAGATGGATGGATGGATGGATATTTGTAATGATATGATATAAATCATGTCCTTGTGAAGGGAGCATATTTAGCAATTTACCTGATTTTCTTGCACGTAGCATGGATTGTTTGCGGTAGAAACATTGTCTTAATGTTGATTGTTTGTGTGTAGAAGCTTGTTAACTCGAGTGGATTCACCTGCAACAGAGTCAGCATCGTACACATTGAAGATTGCTGGATTGCTGAAATGAGATGTGTTCTCATAAGAAGCTGTTATCCTATTCATAAAGCATATATCCAGCCATTAGAGAGCTATAGTTACTGCTCTTATTGTAAGACTACTACCAGAATTGCAAACTGTAACTCCAACTGAATAGCAATTAAAAATGGTTTATTGGGCAAACAATACACTTGACATAAGACAGAAAAGGACAACAGCTCGAGGTTTACTAAAGAAAGCCAACATTTGCTGTGTGATGTAGGTACACAAGCTTTGTATTATTTTAAATAGTCAACAGTTTGATGTTTGCTCATTCCGCAGAGACAGCCACAATTATGCTGCAGCAGCAGTCATGTTTTTTGGGGGCCAATTGGTTTGTTTTTCATTTACGCAAAACACAAAAAGAACATGTTATAGCAAGAAGTCATAACCTTGTAGAACACCTTTAAGTACTACGTCCTTGGTTGTCTTTCCCTGTGTATTCTTAGATTAAGGTCGTTAAAACATTTCATAATCAACCAAAATGAATGACATAAATGCTTACACATACCAACACATGACTCAGTGTCCTCTTGAAGCATCGTACTCATTATGTCACGTCACGGCAGACATCAGAGACATGTAAAGATATATTATTATGGACAGAGCTGAAACAATGGCTTGGAGCTTAATTTACACCTGAGGTAATGGATGCACTGATACCAGGCTGAGGGCATGTAGCATTAACCCCAAAGCTAACAAAAAAAAGAGAATTCCTGTTATTTACTGCCTTGCATTGCTTAAAATATTATTGCCACCCTTGTGTTCTGCTCCTGCTATCCAATTTGGTGAACGTAACCCGAGTTGATGAAAGGGGCAATTTTAATGAGTAATTTTAATGAGCAATATTGTCAACAACAGGGACATGGACAGGCAAATGGTGAACACGTATTGTTGATAACATTGGCCCGAATGCAATACTGTAGAAGATCCGGTCCCAAGATGAGTTGTTTTCTAGTAAAATGTCACCGTATCTTATTTCGAAAATTGGGAAACATTTGAATTATTATGAAAATGCTTCTCTTGTGGTGATTTCTGCCCTCATACGATGACATTAATCCAGCGGTCAGTATTGCAAGGAGAAGTGCTGTCATGCTATTATTAGATGCCTCTGACACATGGAGTTGGTGTTTCCTTCTCCCATCTGGCTTATTGCGTAGCAGCCAAATCTTTGCCTCTGGATTGGCAGCTCTCCTTCACAGCTGATTTATATTCATAGAGTTTACCCTGCACGGCCCTGACCTGACCTTACATGTTCATGTTTGAAACATTGGCAGCGTCCCTGCTGTAGGGAAGCAACCTGCTGATCTCTGAGCTGCTTGATGAACGGCAGGTTTGAACAGTGTTCCCACATGGACATCGATGCACAATAGCAATCATATTAATAAAGAATAAGCACTGCAGATGTTCTAAATAAAGCACAGCGGTGGTGTGTGTTTTCCCATGCTAATTATTCCCATAACTCTGCACTGCGTTATGTTTATATGCATCTTAACAGGGGCAGCACTAATTTAGTCCTATTACTCAAGTAAAATCATTTCATAGAAACACAGCAGCAGCAGCAGCAGCCGGGAAACAATAGGCCTCAAAAGTTATCTGAGCTTCTGCTCAGTTGAAACTTAACTGGTCAGAATGACATTTTTGTTCTCATTTCAACAAAACAATGGCAGACAAGTCATATTAGTGGAAACACATCCGTTGTAGGAGGAAGACAGTGACCTCCCAGATCAGGGTTCCAATCCTGCTGTAGCATGGCAGCTTTCATTTCACTAATGATGAAGTGAAACCTGTCATTTCATCAGGAGCCATGCGAAATGTTTGGTATTTGACATCTGACAGCACAGCAGGTTGAAACACTGTCTCTACTGGAAACTACTGGAAAAATCTGTATCAGTCTTTTTTGGAAATACAGGAACAACTCCCTTCCAAACATAGAATTTCATACTCAGTGGGAAATAGGAGCGGTGTTGGCATATCTTGCAATGTTTTTCCATACCAGTTCAGAATTGCTCAAGTGCTTGTAAAATAAACTGATAGACCACAGCACAGTATCGGTTCTGCCTGACTTGGTTATACGATAAGGATACACTCACAGACTTGCTGACTTTTCTGAACACGTACATTACTATATTGACAATCTGCAGAACAAAATTCCAATTAACCGGCCACTAAATCCTGTGATATTTTGTGTCAGCTTCCACAAATCCAATCAAGAGCAGTACATAGCAGCTAAAATCACATACACAGTCCCAACGTGGTCGATAAACACCACACAGTGACTGTTCAAGTCTTGAATATAGCTTTTTTCAAACATAACCTGTAACACCAAAAAAAAAATATATATGTTAACCAAAGATGTGCTTCTTGCAGTAGGTAGTAAGCTAGCCAATGCACACCACTTCAGCCTGTGGAGAAACCCAAAGCTTGAAGCGACAGATACAGTACAGTACCTTTCCTTTTTGCACTCATTACTTTTCCCCACATGCCTTTCTTCAGACCCACTGACAGTGCTCCATCACAGGGGCAGTGTTAGGTTTAGTGGCACCCTTCACTTACCAGCTCACAGCAGGAACCCAACCTCCTGTTGCTGCTAAGAATCCAACCGGCCACCTTTCAATTACCAGCCATTCTCTCCACCTCCTTTGTCCACCTCCTGCCGGCTCCATCTCCAGTACAGTGATACTGCAATTATGCTAACTGACAGACCCTGAAGCCCTGAATGTCACTCTAGATTTTTACAGCACGCACCTATTCAGTCAAGACACATTTAATTAAAATGTCCTCAATTTCACAGCTGTGCAAAGATATTAGAATGTGGTGGCAGTGCTACTGAATGCTAAACAAATGTAAGATGCTGTAATGAGATTGTTCTGCCTTCTTTAACCTGAATTCATGTGTGTTAGGATGATTGGTCTGTGGCATCTAATGGCATTATAAAGAATCAAGGGTAATAACATCATCTGGGTGAGAGCAGGTGTAATTGAGACACGGCACGCGGTCAGCAATCTGAGGGTACGATGTGTTTAAAACGGCAGGAAAACGAGAGGTCGGGCAAACTCTGTGTGACTGCTGATGGTGTTAATCTGATAAATGTTCAGACCTGAGATGGATGTGTTGTGGATTAAACCCATCTGGTTCCCTCCATTAAGAGGAATATTTAATGTTTGCTTTATTTCGCATGGCACGGCATGAATCACAGGTGCAACGTAGAATAAAAAACTCTCGTACGAACAGCATACCCTGCAGGTGTTTTGCTTTCCTCTGAGCTCCTTGGATATTTGTAACCATTAGCTCTGAAGCATTCTGCACATTTCTTTTTGAAAAACATAACGTGACTGCGTTAATGTCATGAGAGTAATTCACACATCGAGGGGTCTGAAATTAGATGCATGTGTAACTAATTGCTTGAGTTTTACATGCTGCTTCATCTAATGTTTTCAAAAAGATTTTAATCTTTCCTACCCTCGGGGTAAGTCTGGATTATTGGTGAACCCCCATGAAGTACAGCGCACTCAGCGATGATGTTCATTAGCAGTGCATTGGGAGGAGAAGCTGCAGGGCTGAGTGGCGAGCAACACACCCGCTGTTTGGCTAAATATCAAGCCGCCGTCACTGGGACAAGGATGACAGCCAAACTGAGACTAGCCGCAGTGCTAACCGTGCTGGGAATGTGCAGGGGTGTGTTCACACATATACACACACACACACACACACACACACACACACTTTTCATTCTTTATATAGCTGTCTGGCCTTTGTTATAATGGAAAAAAACTGGCTCGGCTTTTTATAGCGGTCAATTAAGCTCTATTGAACGAAGGAGGGAAATCAGCATGTAACTTAATGAATGTCAGGAGACAAGTAATTATGACATGTCTGGAGAGTGTGACTCCGGCATGAAAATGAGCCAATCAAGACCGATCCGTTAGTGAAGATTGCGATTTATGTGATGGGGATATATTCGTCTTTAGCATGTACCCATCCGTGGAGCCTGACGTGTGAATGAAGATTAGGTGATTTACACAGTCTTTGTTACAGCAGAGTAGGATGGTAATTAGAGAGGCCACCTTTTTAAGAAGATGGTCACCGGTGACCGCTGCAGAAATCAACTCTTTTTGCAGGATGCTTAAACTGGACAGTAAAACAGTAAGAGTGTCTTCTTATAAATGTTACATGTTTTTATATACATGGAAAAATGTTGTCTGATCACATGACAAAGTTTTAACGACTCTTTTAAGCGTTTAAAAATCAATGTTCACATGTTGCATGCAGGGTCTTCAGTATGAAGTGGATTCTACAGATTTAAAAAAAAAAAAAAAAAAAAAAAAAAAAAAAAAAAAAATATAATATATATATATATATATATATATTGAGTCTGCTTTTGGAGTGTTCTCTTTTTCAGTCGTTCTCCATACCCTTTTTTCTTTTCTTTTTTTTACCAATACCTACATTGTGAATGTCTAGTCTGAAGTCTTGTATAAAGACTTGGCCTTCATTGGGCTATTTTTTTTATTTCTCCATAGTTGCTTTGTACTCTTTCTCCTTCAAGTGCTCTGAAAAGAAAAATACCTGATCATTTTAATGTCAAAGAGCATATAACGTCTCTTGAAATTCAAAGAACTATCTTTCACATTGTTAAAAAGAAAACTTGAGACATCATTGGGAGCATAACTGCATTCACAGCCAATGATTTATACAAATACCTTCTTTCCTTGCCTTTTACCCACTCCCTCTCTCTCTCTCTCTCTCTCTCTCTCTCATTCTCATATTCAGTCTCTTTCTCCTGGCTGCCTGTTGAACATGCTGAAATTGCCCCTGGCCTATTTTCTGCTTCCTGTATACTCCCTAAAGTCAGCAGAAGTGGGCTTTTTTTTCACTCTGTTCTTTAGCTTTACCTTGTATCTTGTCATCCCACTTTTTTTGCAGTATAGAAAATATATTTCTTTAATCTTGTACTATCAAAGGACATCAGCTGGAAAGTAACTTATTCCTCTGTTCTTCATCTGTGTTATCCAGATATGTGTCTTTAATTATTCATAATTCCATGATTTGAAATACAGAGTTGGTGGAAGAAGTTTGATTTCCTGGTGTTATTAAATAGAGTAAGAACATAGTGATGTTGATGCTTTACAGAATCAGCAACAACACCTAGGATTAGTCCCTCCTTCACCTTTATCCGGACTCCCCTGCTGTTCATTAGTTGTGTTTGTAGATCACTGGAAGTTACAGATGACTGTTGATCCACTCAGCTAGACGTCATCTCCGTCCTCCTGCCAGCCATCAGTGTAGTAAACACAGCACCACTCCTTGCCAAAGCACTTCCACAGATGGCTCAATGAAGCAGCCTGCCTTGTTGTTCCTGTTTATTCAGCATTGCCCATCCCCGAAATGAAATGGCTTCATTACACCCATTTGCACTCATTCAGCGTTCTGGGAGAGCGTGCAGATGCTCAAGTTGCACCGCTAAGTGTTGAGAAAATGAACCGGTCCCGCTTCTCAAAAATCAAACATTCAGATGACACTTCAACGTAATGTGTTTGTCAAATTAAATATTTAGACCACTAGTGAGGATCATCCTCTCTGACACAAACTCCGATATACACACTGTTGTGTTCTTAAAGCCCAGCTCAGTCAAAAGCCCTGGAACAAGCACTGGAGGTGTGAGCATGTCACCATAGGGGCAAAGAAAGATGATGTCCAAAAGGCCGGAGGGAAAAAATTGCCGCAGATTGGTTTTCCCTGACCCGTGTCACTTATCGGTTGCAGTGTGACACGCCATTTGCACGATATCTCCTCAAAAGTTGAACTGTTTTCAGCCTTTGCCTCATTGCTCAGAGTACCATCCTTCCTTTGAAATACACGGGTTACTAAAGTGTTTCTCATCTCTGTATGAGCACACTTAATGGGTAGGGTAGTCTGCATTCAGGCAAGATACCGGTCCCTTTCCCCTTACCTGTCAAAACAAAATGCCGACCCCTGAACTTTACCCTAACATACTTAAGATGAAAAGTACAATTCCCCTGCCCTAAACTAAAACTACTTACAATGAGTAAATTAAACTGCATTGGTACAACCCCAGAAGTTTCAAGAATAATGCAAGGACATCGTTTAGAGACAAAGAGAAAGGTCCTCTCTGGTTGTGGTGAAATGTGTACCTTGTGAATATTTTCAGCGTCATTGATTTGTCACTTAATCACTTCATTTCCTTTTTCTTTCCAATTTAAAGTAGCCCCATACTACACTTGACCTTCTTTCCCCAAATACTGTGGAGAAGAACATTTCTTCTCCTGTTCCTCTGACAAAGAAATTCTACTTGATGCTGAATGTCTGAGCCCACTGTGCAATACTTGTCTGATCGTCTCCCCGCTAGCCCACAAAGCCATCGTAAATAACCAAAGGATTAGACAGAAACACCGGGGGCATATTGTTAGTCTAAGACCAGCAGGTGTTGATGGCTCAAGGGGAAACCCCCATCTTTGATTAACATGATTGTCATTTGTTTCAAGTGACCATAAATCAATCTGTTAGATGAAAATAGTGACACGCCTTTGTAAGCACCAAACAGTGGAACCCCTTCACCTCACAGCCTCAGTAATCATCTCCAGACCGTGTCACACCGCTGGCCGGTGACTCAGTACATCCTCTCATGAAAGGACAGTCTGTGTCATTTCACGACACTTCAAAGCCCAGTGAGCTTGTGCCGCAATACACTGTTGTCAAAGGGAATACAATAGAAGAATAGTTTGAAGCGCAATCTTAGGCGTATGACAAAGTGAGTCATTCACTGAATTTCTCCCTGCCAAGTCTCACTCAGTGATCCAATCCTCTTCTACCAGTTCACCTGTATATTCTTTGCTGTTCTGAGGGGCTATAACTGAGCTGCATTAGCTTTAAGGTGCTTTAAGGCTCATTTTCAACAGGACAGGGTTCAGTTTCTTTCTTTTTTCATGCTGAGATTCTCAAGTTGCTCCCTCGGTAATGATAGCACCTACAGACTCAACCAGAAAAAGGAGATTGGCCTATTTATTTCATTTTTTTCCAACGATTGCTTGCAATATCATCATCCCAACCATGCATGGATTTGCCCTGAGCCTGCTCTCACCCCGAAAGGATCTATTTCTTAAAGGTTATTTGAGAATCCTTTCATTTAAAAGATTCTACTTCATGTATCTCCCTTTCCGGCCCCTGTAAACAACCAGGAAATTGGTTTGACAGGATGGGCAAACCTGTCTGAGATGGGTTTTCCGTGACATTTGAGTATCCTTTGCTATCCGTCTACGCCCCCTGTTACTTCTGCAAATATCGTTTCTGTTGTCCTTGTGTAGGTGGTGCAGACTGGTTTTACACTCTGTATTTGAATATGTTTCATTAATTCATTAAAGAGGGCGCTCTATTTCTCATCAGAGACAGCAAAGCATGGGGCTGCTTTACAACATCAGAGGGTCGGAACAGTCTTTGATCCAAGGGAGCGCAGTGAATAGGCAGCCTGTCCACTGCTTGTCCATTGTTGGAGAATCTGCAATTTGTGTTTTTCTTATAGGATACATAGTATTGATATTTTGTCAGACAACATATTTATTTTCACATTCGCAGATATTGTCTGTTTCCGCCTGTGGAGTTTACCAGTTACACTTTAACTGTGCTGTTTGGTGCAGATTGAGACATCTAACAAACTCTGCTTATTGCTTGGATTATTGCATTCCAATAAACATTTGTCAAGGCTTAGTATTTCCAAACACCACTTTTTGACAGCTGGTGGATCATTAGACGCGTCCTTGTAAAATGCTGACTATGACACTGTTGCCTCAAGACAAACATTTTCTTTTTTGTAAATATAGAAATAATTGAATCTGCTGCTTTCAGTCATTACAAAATATACTGATACTGCTGCAATACAATATTGTGCAAACGTCAATTCTAATCCTAAACTCACAATCTAAAATGTTGCATCAATAACCAAAAGTGCACACCCTAAAGCATCATCTGTTTGTAGAGTTAAGACACTTTATGAGATTCATATTCCCTCTAACCATAGCTTCGAGATTGAGTCTTTTTTTTTTTTTACATTTTTGTGCCCTCAGAGGAACTTGGACTTCAGTGTTGTTTGCCCCCATATGTTTTACATTTTGGTCCAATACGAAGGCTTTTGGGTGGACATGAGGCCTTTCACAGTGTGGCAGATGGTGGATTATCCAAACAAGTGGACAAATTACCTTGGATTCCCCTCTGAGCCTGGACACTGTTGAGAGCAGCAGTGGGCCGACCAGACCTGCCAACAGTGGGTCAGCTGGCACTGGGTGGGGGGTGGGGGCGCTCACACACTGCTCTGTCTCACTCCCTGGCATCTTCATCTTCATTCTGTTTCCTTTATTTTCCCATTTTTCACTGTCGACTCCTCTCCCATTTGGCAAAGTCTCAGTCAGCGCAAACAAATCTTTTCTGTTTCAACACAATTCTCCTTTTCTTTTCTTTTTTTTGAGGTGAAGATTGTTCATGGATTTGATTTGAGGATGGTTTAAAACCGTAGTCTGCTCATTTTGATGGATTGCATCTCCCTCTGTCGCTCCCATCAGGACGCAGTGCAATAACGACGAGAGCGCCAACAAATGGCCCATGTTCAACCAGAATCTATTGTAGGAAACACAATAAAAACAAGCTAGTCTGTGCCATTAATTCTGCTGGCCTCCATTTTTTAGTAGAGCCACACGTACAAGACTAATCTTGTTTACCCGTAACAGTCCTGGGAAGCCATGTGTCGCCTTCCAGAAAATGTTTCAGGACACCTCATCTACTATTGTGATACAATAAACCTCGATGGTGATAAATTATGCTTTTAGGATGTGAGTCTTAAGTCGTAATAGTGATCAAGTGCCTCTTCCCTAATTGAATAGCCCTGCAGGCATTACACGGTCCATGTAAATGTATCAGCACTGGAGCCAGGGGGAGGCTGAAGATTCTCGCCGCTCTGTTCAAATAGACCCTGAATGGCTAATGAATGTTATTAATGAAGCCTGCTAATGCAAGCAGACAGCCATTCAAATGTAACCGTTTTTCGAGGGAACAAAAACCGTCGTGGCGGAATAATCCCCATCATCCCAAAACAACCGCATCTTCCTCTCTCATCCATCCAAGTTTTTTTTTTTATTCATGAGTTCTTGGGAGTCGTCAATATGCTCGGAACGCATCTGCCACTCCGCTCCTTGTGTCCTATCAGGACTCGCTCGTGAGCCGGCCGTGTTTTTTTCGCAGACTGCCAGCGGAAAGGTCAGCCGTCATTTAGCCAGCGGAGAATGAGTTTACTGGTGCCACATCCTCCACAGCGTGTCCACAAGAATTTACACAACAGCAGAGGAAAATGTCAGTACAGTACACAGAGAGCATGGCGATAAGACACTTACAACACTATTCTGGTCTACAACGCTGTGATTTAGAGGAATTAGCAGCAAACAAGCGTAGCAAGTGATGAATCTCCCTCCACAAACCCCTTTTCTTGTTTGTGTGTGTGTGTGTGTGAAGGAAAGACTCACAGGTTCTGGAGAATCTGAGCCAAGAGAAATTGGCCCCTCCTGTTCCTGACAGGATTCTGGTAGCTTCCTATGTCTCAGCAGGAAGTGCAAGGAGTCAGACTTCTCAGTCTTTCATCTCCACGCCCACAGCACATGTTGCTTAGCAGGCCGTCTTAAACCCTGTTTGTTTTTCTTTATGCCTGCGTCTATCTCACTGTTCACACACACAAACACATTCCGACACACAGTGTACACTCCAAACTTCCATTCAGTATGAATCAAAAGTCTCTTGCACTCCACTGGAGTAGAGATCAGAGACCCCCCCCGCTAACATTTCTCCATCGGCCTAATTTCCCGTCTGTTCCTTAGGGACTCCTTCTCAGCACAAATATGTTTTATTCATTGTTGAAAACCGAGAAGCCAAGTTAGAATTACACTTGTCAGAGGTTAACGGCACGACTGCGCGTATCACAGAGATTACGACTGTTCGACATTCAGCCACCTCACCAGTGTGGAATCCTGTGTGTGTGTGTGTGTGTGTGTGTGTGTGTGTGTGTGTGTGTGTGTGTGTGTGTGTGTGTGTGTGTGCGTGTGTGTGTGCTGTGTGTGTGTGTGTGTGTGTGTGTGTGTGCGTGTGCGTGTGTGCTCCCTGAAGAGAGCGGATGAGCAGCAGCAGTCAGGAGGGAGGCAGCAGGTGCAAGAATGTGTTAGCAGCTCTGAGCGGGATGGGTCTTGTCAGCCCACCCTTGGCAAACTGCAGGGTGGTGGGGGGTGTGTGTGTGTGTGTGTGTGTGTGTGTGTGTAGTATTACTGCAGTGGTGTGACGTACATCTATGGGTGTGTGCAGGGTTGTCCGTCCCTGGTATGCAACTTTGTACGGGTATTTGTACCAGTCATGAGTGCCTTACAATGTGTGCGTAACTTCAAGCCTCACATTCGTGTGTGTAAGCCAGCTGATCTTTCTTTAACATAGTTTTGTACGAGTGTAGTCGCCCACACAGCTGGAGGAGGAATCCAGAAACCTTCTCATTTTCTGGTTCCTCGCAACCGGCTGAATACCAGGCTGAACAGCAGAAATGCAGCCTTGTGAGGCCCTGACGTGGTATTTTAGACCTCCGTAATGACTGGTTTTACTCTACAAAGTGGAGTTTTTAGTATGTGTGTGTTTCTCTTCGTGTGTCCGGGGGTGTGTGAATAATTATGGTAGGAAAATGGGCGGTGTGGTATTCCTTTTTTTTCGTAAAGCATGACGTATAGAGGGAGACGGCTTAAATCAACAGTGGCATTCCTTTTTACGAAACACGCTCGGCAGCTGTTCGTAGCCGTGTGATAACGTGCTTTTCCTGACTTGGTGGCAGATTGAGCTTCATCCTGCTCAATGGTCAGGCTCTCTTTTGTCTTTTTTCGCTTGCAACCACGTTTTGTGAAAGGGGATTCTGGCAACGAAGAAGGCATTCCTGCTGGGGTTGAAGGAGGCAGCCAGACCGCACGGAGGATGATTACACTCCTGAGGGAAACGGCGGATGCAGTGGGAGAATGAAACCTAGTTGGCCACATCAGTACTGCATGTTCACTGCCTGCGCTCGCTCCCTCACCTACTTTCAACCATAATAAAAACGTTTAATCGTGGGTCAGAATGAATTGCCTGTTTTTCTATTCCATCACATAACTTCTCTTGTTTTTTCTGGGGTCGATCTTGAAGCCATCAAAGAACAAGATTTCCTTACACATACATAATCAAGCTATTCTCTTGACTTGTCAACTTCTGCTACTCCATCAGTGGTGTGCTCCATAGCTTGGCACTCTTATCAACCTTCTGCTGTTATTTTTTCCCCCACAATGCCAGTAGCACGCTATTGGATCCGGGAAGGAGATGAGGGAAAGATTACTCACTCAGCATCATCCATTTTTATTGGCATGAGTGTTTTTACGGGATTGCCATTGACTTTTAAGTGAAGGGTACAAAGATACTCTATGGGACATTGCCATGCGACTCCCAAGTCCAAATCCAGCCAGTTGTTTATGACTATTCTGCAACAGTGACACTGCCTTTCCTAAAAACAGTGTGCTGGCAGAGGTCCCTCTCCGAGCCATAGATTCGTTAGTGGTGGTTTTCTTTTCGCGGGGCTATAAAACTCGGTGGCATGCTGACCGATGTTTGGCAGAGGTTCCAGAGCGACCACTGGTGCTGCTGTTGCTGCTGGCGAGGTTGGTGGAGGAGCCCACGTGGCACGCTGCAGCCACATGTCTGGGGCCCGGCCAACAGAGAGGCGTCATAAAAACTCAGGTATGCGGCCTTACTCAGCAGACACCGTCACAGTTTTATGACGTGTTCAGCTAATGAAGGAAGCTGAGTTTGTCTTCCCTTGTTGTTATCTTATAGCTCTTTTTTTACTTTCATTAAAAAAAAACTTTTTCTAACAGTGTTTTCAACCTTTTTTTAGGTTATGATTTAGCAAATTGTTATATAATATGAGGTTATATTTATGATTCCAGTGGCATATTATTATTAGTGCCAGACCACTTTGCCCAACACAATCATATGAATATTCAGTTCTGGATATGAGACCGTGATGAGTAATGCATTCCAAACGAAACAGTAGTGTAAATTTCCCCGCTGCAGGACTAATAAAGGATTATCTTATCTTATCTTATCTTATAAGCCGTATTGATGGTAAAAGAGGACAGAAATCAGACTTCTGCTGATGATATATCATGTACCAGAAGCAATCTCAGAGATCCGGCCTTAAAATTAAATATGCTGATGCCAATGACTTTTTCCATTACGAGCTGATATTGGCCTAGCAGTACTTTAACACCGAGGTCACTGCGGAATAAGCCAAAAATCTTTAACACTAATTCCCATGCCCCATCAATCAGCAGCCTCTAAACCAGTCCCACTCTGGCAGTGTATAAACCACTGTATGTAATATCGCCTCGTTCGAATGGCAGCACAGCAGGAGGTGTTAAAGGATTTGCTCATTAGCCAGTAACAGAACTAGCTTAGTCAAGGTTTACAAAACATTGCAGCTTGTTTTTTTCCCCTGTGTAATCAGTTTTGTTTACAAGAGCTCATTTTCTACAGTGCACCCTTGGGGTCAATTTACATTCATTGTTCAGTCTTCTGGAGTTTTTGTTGTGTGGTTGACTCATTAAGGAAAATGAGACTCTGCCTTTATGGGACAGTTCTTTTAGTAGAGTGTGAATAAACCAGATGTGTAGAAGTTTTGGGCAATGAAGTTTATGTCGAGTGAGACTCAACTAATGTTTGAGTTTTGGTTCAAGCTGTCATGATACACTCGCATTGCTAGCAGGATTTGTGTTTTTTGTTTTTGTTTGTTTCTTTGTTTTATGTCACTGTAAGTACTTTAATAGTAAATCAGCCTCAGTTGTCCAAACAACATAAATGCACAACAGTGTATAAACATATGCCTTCCTTTTCAATTGAAATTACGTCCATTCTTTTTGCTTGCTGGTGTGTCGTGTCTTCCTCCTCAGGGACAGGTGCGCAGCAGTAATGATATGTATGCTCTCCCCATGAATTGTAAATCCCCTTGGTTAACAGTGATTTGTGTGAATAGCTAATGAAATTTCATAAATGCATCCCTTGGAAAAAGGTATGCATCATCTTATGCAGTGTTGTCAAATATTGACTTAAATGCCAACAAGGGATCTCAAATTCAGATTTTGATACTGTATGACAAATCAATCAAACAGCTTATGCTGAAATGTCAGGAGTAAGACAATGTAATAAAATAAAATGAATGACAACAGGACGGTTTTAATAAAAAGCTAAATTCAATACATGTCTGTCAAAAGCCTGCTAAAATATTCATGACAAATGGGAGATAATAATCAGCATGTGCAGGTTTCCTAGAAAAATAATATGTTGAAACCTGTTTTTGTTACCCATTTGCAAAAATAATTCATTATATGTTCAAAGCTTCTAAAAATGCTCAAATCCGGCTCATCTAGAACATGAAGGTTTTCAACAGCTGCAATGTCTGAAAACTCCAGCAGCACTTGCAGTATAAAGCGTGTCCTTCCATCATGGTCATCAGGACGACCTCTTCAGACTGTTTACAACTTGGAAGATAAGCCAGAACTCAATACTCTGCTTATCTCCCCTGTCCTCAGAGCAACAATGGCGCAGAAGAAAATAATGCAAAATGACCATCTGTTCCTCTGCGTTTGTTCTCCCAGACAGTACTCTATATTGACAGGTCTGCGCTCAAGGGCACCTGCGTGGAGCTTGGTTAGCATATTTGTGCCTACTGGTTGGCATGTGGGTGAGACACATGACAATGGAGGGAGGCTGTATGAGGACTCATTGTGTTTCGCTGACAGTTATGTAACATCTCTGTCTGACGTCCTGTTTTTATTTAGATTAATGTGCTTTAGGTGCAAAGATAAAAATCCTTCCACATATCACATGTTTACTGGCACCAATCGCAGTATTAAATGGCCTTCGTGGGTATATGTCCTCTTAACTTAGCTTCGTTTGTGAAATTGTAACGCTACAGCAAGGTCATATTTCCTGTGCCTCCCCTGCATCGCACCGTCTGCTGTGTCAGAGCGAATCAGGTTGGACAGAGCTGAGAGGTCTGACTGGACTCCAGAAGCTTTTCTCTTGGCTGTCGGGTGTCTGATGTAATGGAGGCTG
Source organism: Anoplopoma fimbria (assembly GCF_027596085.1). Lineage (NCBI taxonomy): Eukaryota > Metazoa > Chordata > Actinopteri > Perciformes > Anoplopomatidae > Anoplopoma > Anoplopoma fimbria. The sequence goes on from NC_072450.1 coordinate 11,450,390, forward strand.
AAGAGGACAGACAGCAGGCATACTAAAACAAACACACACACACACACACACACACACACACACACACACACACACACACACACACACACACACACACACACACACACACATACACACACCAGCACTTTAGACATATAGTCTAGTGCAGCTAACTGGGTACAATACAGATACACAGAGACAGGGACCAGAGTGGGCAGACATTGACAGAGCAGAACAGGGGTGAAGTGCATCATATTCCTCATTAGGCAACATCGTAAGGCTTTCATGTTGTGCACATGAAGCTAAGCTGGAGTTAACAACAATACCGCCTCAAGCTGTAGTCTGCATGTGTGCCTCCTATGAGGAACATAAAACATGACAAACATATGAACATCAATCCATTCTCACAATGTGGAGGATGTCTGGCTGCATATTCTATAACTTTATAGAGGCACAAACTTAGTTATGCATTAAGATACGCAGCGTCTCTGTGTCATGGCCAACGAAAACAGTCATTAATCACCAGAGAAATGCCTGGATTTCAAACCGCTATACGCCCTTCATTAATTTTATTTATATTCCCATAACAAGGGTCAGGTCTATAGAAGTTTGTATGCAAAGAACACATGTTGCCTTCTATCTTATTTTGAAAAAATGGACATAACTTTAATTAAATGACGGTAGGCTGATGTTGCATTTTGACTCAGATGTTTGGCAGCTGCTCATATCAATCTGTCAGTGTTCACTGACTCAACAACACTTTTTTTTTTTTTTTTTTTTTTTTTTTTAAACATCCAGTTGAGTCTCAACCTCTCCTGTGGTCAGTGTTTCCCATATTTTTTTAATCTGTTTGCAGTCATGTTGCGTTTTATCCGCTCTGACGCCGGGTGACGGGGATCAGGTCACACACGGTCGTGTAAACACTGTTAGCAGCTTACCGTCGTAATCCACCATTACTGTATTTACCCTCTTGCCTCTAGGAGCGCCTACCAAGAGGCTGCACTCATCTGAAGGTCAAAACAGCACACGTGTAGAAATGGATTGATGTCACTGCTGTGTAACTATTTGCATTGCCCAAGGCCCTACTAATGCACGTTTCCCCCGAGGACATGCACGTACTGTGGACTGGGAGGACTGGGTAAACGGGTCACAATGCTACTCCAGCATAAATAGGATAAAGGGAACAAATCAATACCAAGCGGCCCAGCATCTCCCTATCTGCTTTCCTTTTAGCCCGAAGATGCCACTGCTTTTTCTTTTCTATTTCTAATATTTATGCTTCTCTGTTGAACCTCGTTACACAATTTCTTTTCCTAATTTGCTGCAGCTTCATCCTCATTTTGTACCAGATAACGAACCTTGACTTTGAAGTTCAGGAATAGTACGACTGGCAATGTGCTTTTTTTTCTTTTTTTTCTAGTACTCTTGGGGTGTATTTGTAAGAGCCTCTAGAGTTTAGACTTGCTGGCGTATTACAAATGGTAAAACTGAGGTCGTACACAGTTCAGGCTGTGTAATGTTGCTACAAGAAAAAGATTTGCTGCTGTCCTCTGTTTGTAACCCAGTTTGTGAGTAAAATATGTCAGCGTTTCAGCACGCATCCATCTCCGCTAATGAGAGACAGCCCAAGGAGAGCACAGTGACTGTCAGCTTCTCTCAGCGTGGAGGTGATAGAACTTAATTTCCCACAGATTTCCTCGGCTGTGGCTTCTGTCTGCGTTGTTGTGCTGCAGGGAGAGATTATCGGATTATCGCGCACAATAACGACAAAACAGCAAAAAAAGAGGATAAAAAAAAAATGAAATGAAATTCTTCCTAGTCCCTGCAAGGCTCCTCTTTTAAGTGCACAGCTGTGTGTTGCCTTTGTTTGAATCTGAGCTTTGCAGATGGCTGTTCAGGAAAGCCGTTGGAGATCCAAGCACCGGGATGATGATGTTTTGCTGGTATGGAAAGATCTCAAATTTGATTCCCAGCAGGAGATAATGAGAGTGTTGAATCTTTTATATTAACCAAGACACTTCTTGCTCAGGCGTTCTGAAAGCTAAAGCCCAAAAGTCCGTGGTTGGTGGCCATGAGTTCATACATACATGACCTCTGTCTGACCCCAGGTCTGTATAACACTAAAGCTTTAGCTTCAGTGCTCCCCTTGTGCCACAAATTGGCACAATATCACCTACCTCTTTCTCAATTCTACTCTCCTTCCCGCAGAGAAGAGTAGATGAGCAGTCTCGACGTCCCCCTGAGGGAATGTGAGCCAGTTGAAGGTTGGAGCAGCCAAGTGGTAGGGGGTGCAAGTGGGTCTTTTTTCCCGAAGGCCTATCGCCATTAATGGGCTATTGCCCCCCTACGGGGGTTGGGCCATGAAGTGACTATTCATCAAAGCCACGTCCTCGTGTCATCTGACTTCCCTGCCCCCCCACTCCTCTGCGACCACACAGGCAGATTAGGCATTATGACAAGAGGCACTCCCAGGCCCGGCTTACTCGTCTCTCCTTCCCTTTCTTCTCTCCTCTGTTTATCTCCTCTCCTCTTCCCAGTTCCCCTTCCCAGAACCAATCCCATTCCCATGCTGTCTTCTCCTCCCAGCAGCCCATACACAACCTGAACTCTGGTTGCACTCTCCTCTAATCCAATGCCAGTCTTATCTTCAGCTCAGGAACAATAGCCACAGAGCATGCACAGCTCAGAACTGTAGCCCGCAGAAAATAGCTCCACTCCCAACAAAGCTCTGGGACCCTCTGCGTCCGACAGCATCAGCCAAGCAGCCTGTCACTGCTCCACATTAAGTCCTCCTCAATGTGCGTCGAGAAAATACTCCAGCTTCTGTGTGTTTGATTGTCGTCCAAGTAGAATTTCTATTACCGCAGTACAACCGACGGCAACAGCGAATGACTAATCACATCTGTACTTGTGTCGCCTTGTCATTACACAGATCTACTGCTTGTCTTTTTGTTTGTTCACTGCGGTGTTTGGTGATTCTGTGATTCATGTAGGCAGACGGGCACCTTTCCAAGCCGCTGTCCCCCATTCATCTCCTAGTAATGAGCTTTCACCTCAGTCCTAACGAGCTGTTATTGCGATTGCACCCCGCGTAGGATCAATCCCATCGTCCATGCAGTGGCCCCTGCGTTGGAAATGCATTTACATAGGTGAGGCATTGCCTTTGTTACACAGTGAGGCAGCGTCAGATCACAGGGAGTCCCTTAACAGTGTTACATCATCCCATATTAACCAGCAAATCCAGTAGATTACACATTACTGGGACCTTACTTTGTTAATTAGCAAAACCTTTCAATGCAAACAGGAAACTCATCCCATCTCCAGAACGTCTGTCTTTGGGACTGATGCTGTTTCTGAAAGGTTGATTTTAAATTTCTATTTTCAGCCGTGCTAGTGGCATGGCTCTAGGGATGGCAGTGTCGTTCTGTCTTTGTGGGTCATCCCCTGGCCGACGTGTGAAATATCTTGACAACTATGAGATGGATTACCATGAAATGTGCTAAGGGATATTCTAATTCCCTAAAGGATGAATTGAAATTATGTGATTTTCCTGACAGCAGGTCAAATGGTGTTACTTATCCTGAAATATCTCAACATCTACTCAGTGGATTGGCACCAAATTTTCTAAAGAAATATATTTTTCCCGCACGATGTCATCAGCAGGTGGATATTTTTGTTTTTTATTGAAATATAACTGTTGGTTGGATTGTCAGGACATTCAGTACAGACATTCAATGTCCCCAAAGATCCAAATTGTAAAATCATCAGATCAACATTTTTGTTTTTCCAATACTTTGGGTAACACCCAAATACCTGCATGACTAATGACATTCCCATTTGCTATTGACACCTGGCTAAACTAAGATTAGAAGATTTAATTGTCATTGTGAACATGTTAGCGTGCTGATTTGAGCATTTTTCCTTAAAGCGACACTGATTTGTACATGCGTTTAATTTGACGTTCCTCTCACTGAAAGCCAAAGATACAAGCCGCGGAGAACCAGGAACGCTACATTGAAGCGTTGCCGCATGAAAATGATTTGGAAAGCTCTCACTAGTGTAATAAAAGTTATTGCACATAGAAGCAGTGGTCTGTAAGTACTGCACCTCATAAGTCACTTACAGTTATTTTCATCAGCAGTGAGCTTTCAAGTGATGTATGTTCATTAACTGCTAGATATGAAGCGCTCCTCACTGCTGTGCATATTTATTATTCTTGCCACTCTCTCCTTGTGCCTGTGTGTCCCACTCTCTCTTCCCATCACTCTCCACGACTTCCTGTCGCAGCCTCTTTGTTTATTTCTCCCTCTGTGACAATCTTGCATCACATGCCTGTCTCTAATTTTCCATTTTTTCCCTTCCCTTTTTCTTTTCACTCGCTGTCGCTCTTTGTCTCAGTCTTTTTTTTTTCTTCCATACCTCCCCATAGTCTCTCACTCTCTGTGTCTCTGTTACTTTGTCTGGCTGACTTCCGTCGTCGCCCGCCTCCCTCTTGTTTCCTGCTTTGTTTACGGTGTCTCTTTAGAAGTACTCCCTTGCTCCAGTAAGGGGAATGAATCCATATACATGTCAGCTTGTTGTGAAAGCCACTCTTCAGCTTCTATTCCCTCAGGCCATCTGGGGGAACAGCAAATTAACACATACGCAGGTGCACACGCTCACACAGGCGTGCCTTCACCCGGATACTACTTTAACTGGATTGAAATGGATACACTTAGGTGGCTTGTTTGATATAACGTTTGGATAGATTTCCTAATATTAATTCACAAAGGTGACCGTGCTCCATGGGTCATGGGACTTTCATGTGATTGTCAAAAAAGTATGGCTTCCAGCTGAAAACAGTGGGCTTTTATAAGTGAGCACAAACCAAAAATACTTGCGGCAAAACCCAAAATACTCTCCTCTCTGGGCCAAGCATGAATAGACTGTCTGAGCTTTGGCTTCCAGCCTTCCCCAAAAGTATATGTAGATGTGTGACAGGCAGGCAGAGGCCTTGGAGTGTACCCACCGCAAGCGTGGCACAGTGTGAGCCAGGAGGAACACGGAGACGGCGAGAACAAAGACATGGCTGCTTTTGTTCTGTCTGCAGGAGGCTGATGTAGACACAGCAGCACACAGACACACACGCACACACGCACACACACACACGCACACACACACCCCCTGCAGATTGACAAACCTGTCATGTTCGCGGAAAGACAGGAGCATGACTGTAAAAATCAAAGCATTAGAAATTGTCCCTAAATATCAAATCAAGTCAGGAGTGTTGAAATGTTTTCAGGCTGTGAAAAGAGACGTTAATTCATTCCTTTTGTCTTTGCTGCTTTTGTTCCCTTTAAAACACTATAGACAATAAAATTCAATCAAAATTGGGGGGAGATGCGAGCACAAAGCTGACGGCGTTGTTTTGTTTTTGCTTATCGTAACTATTCTCCCAGAGGTCTTTGGGGTAAGAGCCACCGGCAGTAGCCTCCTCTCGGCTCCACTTAATAAGCGGAATGACACTCAACAGCAGGCCGCCACGGGTCAAAGGAGCGAACACCGTCTCTTGTCAGCCGGCTCTCTGACTGACACACGATACCTGTGGGTGGCCCCCCCGATGCAGCTTAAATCTCTGACTTTCCGCCGCAAGATCGACCCTGTTTGCTCTTCACAGGCCTGGGCAATCAAACAGAATGAAATGAAAGCTTCAAAAAAAGCGTCCCACTGCTACATACGAGCCCTGCTGCAGCGGCTTTGTTTTAATCAACCCCTAAACGCGTGTCTTTGTCATGGAAAAAGCTTTGCTGGGCCAGAGTCACAGATTGCTAAATTTACTAAAATACCTTTTGGCATTGGCATTCATGAGCAGCTCAGAGCCAAGACATGAGTTTAGTAATGCATGTGTGTGAATCAGAAAGCATCTGCTGTGTCATTTATCTGTTTTAAAACATTGAACATCTGAGTGTTTTACTGTAATGCATACTTAGTTACCCATTTCCCTCACGGACATGTTGTCATACTCTTCAGCTGGAGGCACTGCGCAGAGATCTCTGAAGTTACAATAGCTTCACAGGTTCAGGCTTCCTTTAAGAGCGACTGAGCTCAGGGAGCAGGCAGAGCAAATCCTCGAAGCCTGGCTGTTTTCTGACCATTGTTTTCCTGGGGTGTAAAGTCAATCTCACTTAATCCTTCACTAGTGCACAAGGGATCCCCTCAATCAAATCCAGATATTCCCTTCGCCTCTGCAAGCGCTTCGCAGCAGCAAATCTCTCTCTCTGGCTCAGTAGGAGTGGGTGGGTGGCATTCAACCAGAGAGCCAGATCAATTTGTTCTCCCTTTACATATTTGAAGCTTTAGCCCTGCAATAAAAAGCCCAGTTATGCAATTGTTTGTTACTCTCTTGCAAATGCATTCACTTTTACTGGTCGGCAATAATGGAGAAGAACGACGAGTAAGACAGGAGTGGTCTGGACGATGAGGGCTAGATGGCTCGGTCAGTCCTTTATGTGCAGCAGGATGCGGTTGCCAGGTTGGTCGCTGTTAATGTTTTTTTGATTCAATCCGGAGCTCTCTGCCTGCCCATGCACTGCCATGATTATATGCCCAGAGGGCTTCAATTGTAGTAAGTGGAACAGGAGCCCCCCCTCTGGATTTATTGCAAGGAACATCTTCCTCTCGTTCCTATAGGATTCATCTCTCTAGTTCATGAACCAGAGATACAAATGATAACAAAGACAGGATTTGTCACTTGTTTCAAAGCTGAGCTCTTTTTCTCATTCCCTTTTTATTGAATTTTTTTTTTTTTTTTTTGCTTGCTTGCATGTGGAAATCCGCATTTAACTGACTGGTGCTTTACAGTTTTTTATGACATATTTGTGTCTTTTCTCATTAGGCAAAAATGGGTTGTAGCTCGAATGCAGCTGTTTGGTTCTCAGCAGGACGCTCTGCCCTCCCCTTTCCACCCACCCCACCCAAACACATCATTTTCAGTGGCACTTAACAGATGGTTTTGGTCAGTGCTGCTGCTGCCGCTACATGACTTCCGAAACCCTGTGGAGTGTGGCACACTTTCTCGATGTTTAATCGTTTCTTAAAATACATAAACCAACAAATTTCTGAGCAAAAAAAAGGTATTTTTGGCTGCATAAATGGCCTTGAAATATCCCCTTAAATATTCCAAGAATTTCAGGGGTATGAATCTAAGAGTTGTAAAGACCAAGTAGTCGAGAGGGCAAAAAGCATACGAGAGGAAGTGCAGCATCTGGACCGGAACTCAGTCCTCTGTGGAGGGGGGAGGTATGAAGTACATCAAGGGAGGGCGTGGCGACTGACCTCTGACCCTTAACAGAGGGTAGAGGTCAAAGACAAAAAAGATAGACTGCAGTTGTGTTGAAACATGCAACCCCACTGCCATGCCAATCACTGTAATTTACCTAGACTAATGTGACCCCACCCTGTTTACCAAGCATGCCATAACAGGAGCTGACAGCCCAAAAAAGAAAAGAGTGGTTGGATGGAAGGAAACGAGGAAGGAAGGAAGGGAAGGAAGGAAGGAAGGAAGAAGGTCAACAGGGCTTCTATCTGCACACACACACAATACCTAATTCCTGGGAGCTAGTAGGGAGTCTCAATCCACTGCAGCAGTTTATCGAAGGCAACGTGCCTCCAATTAAAGGGTTTCTTCCCACAAGATTTACTCACCACCAGTAATGCCCTCCTCCCATCCCACTCTCATTTTGCCTCCTCCACCAGGGCAGCTTCCACCCCCTTTCTACAGCTATTTGTTCTCCTGCAGGGGAGGTAGGACCCAATCATGCCAGGATCTCGTAGTACCAAGTCTTTTAACTGCTAGATCAAAGAGTGTGCGTTTGCCTAATGCGGGATTACGCTGAGATACGGGACCAGGCAGCTTCACCTCACTCCACCCCTCCGCCCCCGCCTCCACCTCCACCACCACCAGCGGGTAGCTCCATTAGGCTCAACGCATTGCTCATTTTTCCGCAAGAGCTCCCTTGGGCTAAGAGGCAATTATGCAGTAGTGTGGCATAATATTTCATTCTCCTCACATTGCATTACTCCATGGTGGGGTTGGCTACTAACAGCTTCATGTGGCTCAGGAGGAAGGGTGCAGGCTGCTAACAACTTCATATGAGTAGAGGGAGATCGGTGAGGGGAGGCGGAGGTGGTGGAGGAGGAGGCGGAGGAAAAAGGAGATGAGGAGAGTTCTCAAGGGCACGATGCTTCATTAGGAGTCAGGTCTGCTTCACCTACATACATGGAGAGAGAAAGGTTGCATCCTAGTTTAGTTCAGGTGATGTTTAGTATGTTTATAACATGACTGTAGAAAAACTAAAACATGCACTGGATTCATGATTCTTAACATACCTGCAAAATGTATATAGAGTTAGTCATTTTCAGGAAAACGGTTTGAAATGTTAAAATGGTTGCTTTACTTTATATTTCTCAGAAATGTGATTTTCACAGCCTCTTTGAAATGTTTGAGATAAACCTGACTGCTGTATGAGATTACATATCTCAAACAGCAGCCAGGCATCCTTCAAGGCAGTGTCTGTCTTATTCTGGGATTTTATATTCATGCAGAAAGTATGGACACATAAAATAGCCAACTACAGACAAACCACAGATGTTGAAATTTTCCAGGGAAGTGTTTGCTGGTGCATGTACCGAGGAGCCTCTCTGCATCGTGTGAAGATTGCACAAGGTGAAATTACATTATACCCTCATTTGTTTTTGCCCAACCACTATGATAGATTATATCCGCACCACATTGAGAGACGAGTAGCTTTTTTTTTGAGGCACTGCCGAATCCATCTTTGGCTGAGTGGCACACGCTGCTAAGTAGCTGCTTTTTTACTTTAGAGGAAATCTCCATCCTCCATCTCAGGTTTGTAAAATTGTATGAAAATTGTCCATCTTGAGAAATTAAAATGGTTGTTGGTCGTCAGTCGGTTGGTCCATCAGCATGGCATGTTGACAACAGTTGCACAGTCCTTTTTCTAACAGCACCCTCAGGTCAATATATGTTTAAGGCTCTAAGAAATGGCAAAGTCATCAGTATATTGTTTGTTCCTTTACACTTTAATAATATGTTTGGTTGTAATGAACATTTTGGCCTATACGCCCTGCTAGTGTGTTTTTAAATATTGAATTTAGTTACTTTGCACACATTATTTGGGAGAAAATATCATTGATTTTAATAAATGTCATTAAGCCTAATGACACTCGCTGTTCAGTTAAGAAGTTAAGAACCCATCTTGGGATTTGGGGCACTATTTGGAGAGTATATCTCGATTTTGAAGAAAATGACAGGTGTTAATATATATATATTCACCAGCTTTTTATTAAAGAGACATTATATATTGAGTCTAGCTTTTTCAGGGGACATAAAGGGAACAAGGTGAGAAAGGAAACTGGTGCTATCTCTGTTCTGACAGAGCAGGTATGTGCAGCCCGAGGCGAGGCTGTTCAGAACTGTTGTGTGATTTTGCTGAACATCGGGGAGGTTACACTGTGTGCTTTTTGCAGGTGCTCAGCCCCCCAGGCCCCCCTACCCTCCCCTTAAATTCAACACTTTCTACTGCTTCCCACTTCTGTCATCAGTTCAGAAATCGCTAACTGTCACCTTCATTCCCTACATGTAAGAGGCCCCTTCTATACCACTCGCACATCCCATCGACATTTTCTTCCTGACTATCGCTTGGGGGGAAATTTACAATTGAGGTATAAAATGAGGACTGGGCACGCCCGGCATACTTTTATGTTACTGATAGGCCTGTGAACTCAGTACCTGAAGCACTTGTAGCCATATCTTATCAGTGCCTTGCTAACTGATGTTAGTTTACATACAGGCTACAGTTTTACTGCAATGCTTCCAGTTATCTTTTAAACAAAAAAAGTCTTGTTTAGTTTTTGGTTGAGGCAGTGCAACACTTGGCAACTTTTGAACAACTTCAGTGCACAATCGATATCCTCAGCACAAGAACTTACCAACATTATTGAGCAATCGTTTTTTTTTTTAAACCTTGTGTACCTCTTTCCCCCCTTGTCCGTTTCTTCTACAGTGATCAGAAATTGTTCATTATCAGCCATAATAAATGACAGGGTTGCTGGGTTTAAAGCTCTTCTGTCATTTAAAGATAGATCAAAAAAGATAAACCATTTAGTCTGAAAGGCAATATTATTAGTGCCCTTTAGACTGCAAACTCATTGGCTGTGAATTCAGCCATATAACAAGGATGCAAGTAGCTGAAACTGTGACCGTGAGGCTATTTTGTCTCTCAGTCAAATCAGTTGAAATGTCACTACACATCCATCACATGCTGTACAAGAAATGTGCAAGTCAGGCCTTACAAAATGTACCACTTTAGTACTTTGTAATTGCATCTACTGTCATAAATCCTCATTCCTCCTATGCGGATGGCGTTATGCCCCACGGAGCCGTTTTCATCTATAAAGTTTTATCACAGCAACCCAGCATTAACGACCAGTCTTTCTCCTTGTTTGTAGAAATACGATCCGGCGGGCGAGGACCTAAGGACGGGCCGGCGAGACAGCCGCCCCTGTACGACACGCCGTATGAGCCGGCCGAGAACGGCGGAGACTCTGACCCCGAGCACTCGCGCTGCCCCAGAGAAAGCCGGCTGCCACAGGATGACGAGCGACCCCCCGAGGAGTACGACCAGCCCTGGGAGTGGAAGAAAGAGAGGATTTCCAAAGCATTTGCAGGTACGACGATAACCACCAAACACAACATGACACAAGGAGAAGTAGCTAAAAAAATCAGTAACATACTGCATGGCATAAAAGGACTTTTGTGGAAAAGATACACAACCTTCACACTTTGCTCTTTCTTGTTGAATCAATATAAAAGTTTTCTGGAAATAGACAGAAAATATGCTTTCTGTATCCAAATCCAACAGTTTAAAGTGGCAATCTGAAAGATTTTCATTTGAACTACTGCGTTAGTGGATAACACAATGGTGATTAAGCCTATGACCCTCTGATGAAAGTATTGCAATACTTGTATATTTGCAGTATTACGAACTGGGTGTCTGTGGTGACATTCCCGGACAAAAAGCAATATTACAGTTTTTCTTCAGTGTATACACCTAAAAAAAAAATCTAAATGCACACAGTTCTGAAAACTTGAGGCTCATCTATATACAGAAAGACTCCAGACTGCTAAACTCTACGCACAATTCTATTGTTTTGACTCAAATAGAAACAATTAAATCAACCAGGACTGAAATCTTAGGGATTGCCTCTTTAACTAAAAAAAAAGAAATTCTGTTACATACTGTTAGTCCTAATGTCATAAGCTCAGACAGGAACAGTGACTGCTTTTAAATTTCAAACTTTTAACTCTGAAACTCTTTCTCTTCTGCTTTACTAACCCAGGTGTCTGCTTTTTTTCCTCTAACACATTTGATTTGGCTTCTGTCAGGTTGTGGGGGTTGCTGCTGCTTTAAACTCTCTGTTAAGGCTTCTTTTTTCCCCTTCTCTGTTTAAGCACCCGCTAAGTTCACTTGCAGGTGTCCAGCCTACTGTTTGCTGTTTTGATCCAAGTGCAGCCTGTTTAAGCTAAGATGATACCTATGCTGCTGAGGGGGGGCATGATTGGTTGTGCAGGTGCATGTAGGTGCAGGTAGTCGCTGTGGTTTGTGAGCTTCAGCATGGCTAACACAGCCATAACATCAAACAGGGCTGTTCCTGGAAAGAACACGGCTTTGGAATATGAATAATGCACCCCAAATTTGAAAAAAAAGGGAAAAAAAGCCAAGCCTGTTATCTGATATAATAATAGAAAATCAGCAACCCATGACTCTATTTTTCATCGCCCCTTTTCTCTTTATATTTTTTCTTTTTTATCCTTGAACAGCTCTGCTTTGTTATGACTGCATTAGCTACGAGGGTTCTGTAAGTGGCACTGGATCAGGTCCCCCCGGAGGAAAGGACTGCACCTCTAAATCCCTCACAGGTACCGTTGGAGACGGGGCTGGGGATTGTCTCTTGTCTGTCTTTTATATTCATCTTTGACTTAGACTTTGATGCCTCAACCACATTGGTTGCCCTGAATCTTGCAATATGATTGATTATCTTGCTTAAATCCTCTGCACCGAGGTTAAAAAAAAAATATCCTTTAGAATTAATGTTGTAAGCATGTTTTGCAGATTACTAGCAAATGTAAGATTTGGCTTCACTCTGCAAAAATGGTCATGTGAGCCCTTTAAATTGAATCTTCTAGATTGTTGAGGAAATGTCATCCACTTCAAAATGCAAATCACCTTGATTAGAATGACATTATCAGGAAGCCACTAGTGTGATTGCCTAATGCTTGAAGTGGACTAAAAAAAGCACAGCCAATAGTCTTCAAATCAGCATTTCAGAGTACACATGAGTGTAATAAGTGCAGTAACACTTGTTGGTGCTCAGAAGTAGGGCTGACTTATGAAGTGGGGGTATATAAGTTGTCTCCTCCACTTCTAAGGGTGCTGTGGAACAAGAATATACTGCGATATTAGAGGGAATCATTTTTTCATAATTATTCTTATTTTCATTGGAAAACATGTCAAATTCTTCTGGTATGATTTTTTGTGTGGACCTGTACCAATCAATGTTATCTGTAGATTATGAAATGTAGGCTAGGACATTTTTGCAGCATTACAGTATTTTATATAAAACGCTATTTTAACACATTTCGCATTTAACAAATATTCTGCCTCCTAAAATATTACATTGCAATACGCTATATTGCGATAACATTTCGATTAACTGTGCAGCTTTCATTAACACTGCAATTTAAAAACACTGAAATGCTGTTTTCACTACTACACAAAAATAAATATCTTGCCTAAGTCAACTCATCAGGATGACTAACTCATCAATGGATGAACCCTTTCTTTTTTAATTACAGCTGAATAAAAGAAGCCATTATAAATATTCATGGCCTGAGGGCTTATAGTGGAATACAGTTGGGAAAATAAGTTGCCACGTTTGTGATTAGTTTTTTTTTACAGTTGGAAGAGTAATTGAACTTTATGGAAGTGTAAATGTAATCTCACAGAGCAATATAAAAATGACGGACATTTTCTGCATAATGATTTGATCATATTTTATTTTATTTTTCATACTTTTTTTTCAATTTCCATGTTTTCCTCTCTTGTAGTTCTCTTCTCATCCCCCCTCTGTTTGCTTTGGGAACACTGCATTGCATTTACGGCATTTCAATAAAGCAAAATTGATTAGAAGTCGAGAGGATGCGAGAGAGATTAATCCCCAATGGTGTTTTTGTTGATGGGTAGTTAAAGATGCACTTTGTGAGACGTCTGGAGGCTGATCATAACATTTTGTATGATAAAATGAAAGCACACTCTAAAGCACAATTTACATAGTTACAGTCAATAGTTTACATACACCTGTAAGGGTCACGTCAAGGCAGTTTGGGGGTATTAATGATTTCGGAAACTGCTCTTTCTCTGTGACAGAATGGTGGGAAATAATAGTTTTTGATGTCCAAAATCACAACACGTCTTAAATAAAATATACTATGAGAGCACCCACAGTTAATGTATTTGTATATAAGGACATCTTCCTGATTCTCAAGGCTTAGACTTTTTGTTTGAATCATTACATCAAAATTACATTCATTTCAATATTGGTCTCTTACGATAGCATCATTTAAATCTAGTAACATTTTGACAAATTTCCGGCTGGCCTATGTTTGTAGATGTTACCGTTACATTGATTGCTTCGTTGCTAGCAGACGAGGTGAGCCCTAGTGACAGCAGCAGCAGCAGCAGGAAGAGTGTGGAGAAAGAGTTGAGCTGGACTTCACTGTAGCATGTAAAATGTTTAAGTGGGTGTGAACTCCCTTATGTTTCATTACATGGAAGCAAGCTCATCAATCTCATTTGTGGAAGAAGAAAAGGCTTGAGGGAGTATTTAGTGCATACCTGCAGGTGGTTAGTGTACCACTCTGACCAACCTACTGTACCTCCTTAAAGTTATTACATGGAACTTTTATTTTGTGTTGATTTTGGCGGTCCCTGTTCACGTAAGCAGTAGCGTTTTGAAAACCAGAATCCCTTTTAGAAAACCTCTCATTTTACTGCAGCGGTATATGACAGTCACCCCCCTCAGACCTGGTTCTGGTTCCCCCTCGTGCCTTGAGTTCTTTCTTGATAGATAGTTTCACTAATTGATGACAAATGAAAAAAGGTGAGAGATTTTTGCCTTTTTTTTAAAGACTTTCAAACTCGGTAAGATAATAAGTTTTATGTCCAGCTGGACGCAGTTCAGACAGGCAGAGCAGGCTCTAAATGAACATACATATCATATGTTTGTCTATTCTTTTACCATCAATTTTTATCCACATTTTTTTTGTCACCTAATTTCTGTTTCCTGTTTACTTCTGTGTATTCTAGGCCCTGAGGTCTTCATAGGAGTCACGCTGTTCTGCCTCTTCCATGATTAGCTAAATAAAGGATGCTGCATTCTTAATTACTTTCTTCCTCTCCCTCATTATTTTTCTGTCAAGCAGCACTCAGAAGTTTGTGTAGGGCGCTATTTACTAACACATCCCTCTTTCAACTCCCCCTTCTACAGACAGCGTCCCTCTTTTGATGATGATTAATTTAATTTCCATTGGATGTCAAAGTGTTGGCTGGCAATTGGACAGATAAGTCTTTAAGTTGTCTTTCAAAGACAAAAGCTGCAGTCCAAAAAGTCCTTTGATTTATTGCTCGCCTTCATTCTGTTTTATTCAGGCAGAAATAATTCCCCACTATTTGGAAGACAGAAAGAAAGAGGAACGATGAGAAAGACGTCTTTGGGACAAGCCTTGTCAACACGGGCTTGTTTCTCCTGCAGGTTTCGTCGTAGACCGTCCTTGGATCCAGACATCAAGGGGCTTAGAGAAAGTTTCCCACCTTTCAAGGCTTGAGCATGTGTGCCTGAACCCAAGGCTCTGATCTTCGCAACCAGCTTACCTCAAATGTCAAGAAATTATACACTGCTTCAATATTTAAGTCTACTTGTGAGCCAGTTCTTTAGGACTGTCTACAAACAGCTTAGAGCTTGCTTTAAGATTTTGCCAGGTTATCCTGCTGTTGTTTTGGAGTTCCACATCTTATGGCGATTGATTTTGATCCAACCAATTTTGCAATGCCATCAAAAATTGTTGGTATCACATTTCTCATAGCGGCAGTATTCAAATTGTCTTACTTTGGGGTTTTGAAATGTTAGATTGGAATCGGGAGGTCGTGGACTAGAGCTTGAGCAGTCATGACATGTTTGCTCAAGTAGTGGAGGAATCCATGTTGGGATTTTATTTCATGGCTGATTAGGAGTACTATATTTTCCTTTTATTAGTTGAACCTGTAACTAGATATATCCGGTCTCTCAAACCAGGGCCATGTGGGTTTGGTGGTATAAACATTATCAGAGGGACATTTCCTGAACCTTTTGTAGTTGTTAGGGCCTGCTCTAGGATAGGAAGAGAGTATGTGGGGAAAAAGCTTGGTTTGAATTTGCTTTTGTGCAAAAGTGCAGTTTTGAGGCTACATACCAAAGGGTTAAAAACAAATCAAAACAGTGTATGCATATGTGCATTTATTGATTTATCATATCATATGAATTATCAAAGTAAATGTAAACACATTACATAAATAAACTATTTGTGAAGCTAAAGGCAAACGTTACTAAACTGTACGTTGTAAATATACATTCAATTTTGCAAAGCTACTTCTTGATCTGCTGCAGATGTTTTATACAGAGCATGATAACACAATACAACGTTGTTTTACGACACTTTGTGTTGCCTTTATTTCAGTCCAATGCTTGTTAAATGTTGTAGATAGCACGGGTGAAAAGGAGAATTGTTAACAAGCTCCATGGTGGTGATGTGGCTGAGTCTGCAGAGGTCAGCAATTATGGTAGTATGTAAAAATGTTGCTATTTCAGGACTGATTTGGCCACTTCTGTGTCGGCAGACAGCCCAGTTCAGCTCAGCCTAACTATAGCTCCATGTGCTGTGAAGTTTCTAGAGAGCAATTTTCCTCAGTCGTGTTGCTATAGTTGCTGAAACACTTCACGGCTGTGTTATATCAATGACTAATGATCCTGCTCACAGTTTGGATATGGAGGCATTTTCCGCAGTCATCAAAACCTTCACAGTTTATTTTCCAGCAATTATACGGGAAATAAAAGTGTCTGCAAACAAAGAATTAACAGATAATGAAAAAAGATACACCGCCGTACTAAACCATGGAGTGGGTGTAAAAAAAAAAGAAAAAAGGAGGTTGGATTAAATAAGTACCAAATGCTGCCTCCGCCCTCCCACCGCGGTGAAACATGGTACGCTATCTGCATAAAAGACTATTTGTCTTCATTAACGATGGGGGAAGTAGAGCCGACTAATGCTCCCGGCTGCAGACCTTCTTTTTTTTTTCCTCCGCTGTCCGTACCGCTGCCTGCATGCTCGCTCGCCTCTTCACAACACTTGGTCTGGTGTTATTATTCACTGTTGGGGACCCTGACAGGTATGCAATGGAATGTAAGTTCCCTGTCTTGTTAGAGTGGTGGTGGTGGTGGGGGGGCTGTGTACTTGCGGTTTGGTTAATCACTCATCCTTGCTGTCCTAGACTACTAGGATACTAGGCTGAACCCACACTCACCACAGCCTCTTTCCTACCTCTCTCGTGGCTGCTGACTTGGATGTGATGGATGAGGACTGGAGGTGAAGAGTGAGGAAGACTCATTAGAATTTGACCATACCAAGAAGCCTGCATGCGAGGGCGAGGGAGAAAGTGTGCTCGCCATCCGCCAGTGTAAAGCCTGAACGTTTGACTCTGCATTTGATACGCTCACTCTCACACCCAGACACGGACACGCCGCCGTCGGAAATCTGAGCCTGAGTCACAGCAGGAGCGGGATTGAGGGGCCATTGTCACTTAATCTCCTTGGCCTCTGTTACCTGCTACTAGCTCCTTTCACTTGGCTCGGGGCCAGCGGGGGTACCATGCATTTAACACGGAAGATAAGAGAAGGCGCTGCCGCTCGCTCCCTCAGGTCTTGGGGAGCTTTATGGTTTTTTAATGAATCTTCATGGGCTTAACGACCCAGAAACCTGAGGCTCAAGTGGAATGTCCTAAAATAAATAATTGATTCAGTTACAGTCCTGCGCGGGCTATGTGCACCTGGGTTACAGCCAGCTGTTTTGTGGGTGCCATGGCTCCGTTTTCTCTCCACGCTTGGCAGGTCTGGTTTCCCCCCCACTCGCTGTCTGTCACTCCTCGTCCTCCCGGATTCTGCAGCAACACCCCGCTGATAACCTTCCTGACAGCGCTCTTTCATGGGCCTCAAATGTGTCTTGCCCTCTTTTCACTGAGCGCTGCCACAGGTCTTATCTTCACTCACACACATTGGCCACACAAAACAGCACTGTAAACCTCCCTCCCTCACAAAGTATAGAAGCAGCGTTCCTCCAGCAAGCCCACGTAGAAGCTCCTGCTGGCCGGCCATCACTAACGCATCTCTTCCTTCTCACGCATCTCTTCCATGATAGAAGAACAGAGAAAAAGGCCTTGCCACTTTTTATTTTTAATGCCAAAGCAGATCTGCGCTTTGAAAAAGAGACGGGCCGTATAAAGTGACGGTTACAGTACGCAGAGACTCGTGATGTGGCATTTCAGTTCCCCAGAGCATGACACAGTTGTTATCTATAATGATTTGGGTGGCGATGGAACAAACACGTCTTCAGAAGAGGCTGGTTTTGTTTCCGAGCTCCTCTGCGTATAATGTGCGGCATAAACATTGCAATCTTCCAGCTTGTTTTGAATATGCATGCAATTAGCCAACCAAATTAAGCAGAACTAAATTAAATGCCGTTGGTGGAAACAAGCATAGCTGCTGATTTATGGTGCTGCACTGTTTACAGTGATAGAGTGCCATGGGCTAATGAAAAGCCTGGGTAAACAAATACCTGGCCTTAAAGATAGATCGGCTCCTGAAAGAACAAAGGGAAGGTAAACACGGCTACAGAGGGACCCTTTGTCTATTGTTCAAGTATTCTCTGGTTCTTTTGATGAACTGTAGTGAACATACTGGCTTTGACACAATTAAACAGCTGCAGCGTTTACGGCACACGAGCTTACCGAATGGCCACCAACAGAGTGGTGGTCAACCTGGCTTATTCCAGCCTGAGTGACATCCAGGCAACATCGCACGTTTCCAAAGCAACAGGACATGAGACGGATACACACTGTTTTGAAATGTTTCTAGTTAAAGTCCCAACATGGCCGTTTTTTAAAACTTTGTAAACCTTTTTGATTTTGAATCGTTAATGACCTCTATTCCTATGGCAGCCCTAGACCTTGTGTGCTTATAGGGATAATACAGAACAGAGGTGCAGTTGGATGAGATGACAAAGATGTAGTAATCTTTGGCTGTGTTTACATATTCCATCTGAAATAATCCTCATTCAATGTGTCTTCTGTGTCTTTTCATTCAAGAAAAAGAAAACACAGACACTGCTACCAATAGTTACAATAACCCGAGCCGAATAGTATTCAATAATAGTAAATTTGGAAAGCGATTTTCTGTGTTATGCTTTGCATGAAGTGATTTACAGTGAGCAGGCTTAGCACTTTAGATAATGACAAATGAACAAAAGGAGAGTCACATTACTTAGACATCATATTGTTATTGTATTTTTCTACCTGATATTCACCTTCGGTCTCTTAAATACTTAATCTGTACCATCCACCGAAATCTGCATCAGCCAGTACAGCTGTAAACAGGTTCATATGTTGGGCCTTCAGGCCTGATGTGTAAATCAGCTCTTGTGTGCTGCTGTCAAGAATTTGAAATTGTCACTGAAGAATGCTGCAAGGTGTGAAGATGCCGTCATCAATTTGACAATGGGATGGCGTCTAGAGTCAATGATTATTCAAGGCTTTAGGGCTAGCAGTATTTTTTTAAATGCGTCACGAGGTGAAGGAGATTTCAGCCACCCAGAGGGTTAAAAAAACAACAACAACAACAACACCGGGCTATTCATTTCACGGTGCTAAACGCTATTATTCAGCTGTGCAACCGAGCGCATCTGAGCCACACTCGCCAAAATCGTCTCACAGTGAGGCTGCAGAGTGGAGGCAGCCTTCTGCTCCCCAAACAATTACACGCTAATCTGCAATGTGAAATGAGTATTAGGCTTTTAATCCCATAGGAAGAGAGTCCCCTCCTTCACCCCAAAGTAGTGGAAGTTACATTATCTCCCAGAGTTTCTGACCTTCTTCCATTCCTCCCCCTCAGGCCCCACTGGTCAACCAACCAAAATCACTCCCATCAGGGCAGACAGCAAGCAGCTCCTCCTTCCAGCCACCTTTCTCTCAATTAGCCCCCTGACAGCAGGGGGGGGGAGGGGGAGAGCTATTTAATTGCTTGTCGGATTGAATGTTCTCCAGTTTCTACCAATACATCCAGCCCGCAGATATTGCTTCTCATTAGCATGTCCCGTACCACCGCTGCTGCAATTCCTTGCAGGATGGAAGACTGACAAGTTCATAACAATCTACTCTTCCTCCCACTGAAAAAACAGCTTGTATACCAGCCAATGCAACAGAGTGCCATACTAATGGTTATGAAAACAGCTGCATTATTTTCCTCTTAGATAAAGTAGCACTTAGTATACTCTCTTCAGATGAGGAGTGTTACTCTGAATCAAAATGTGCCTCTAATTCTGACAAAAACAATTGCTGTTATTGAAATGGTCTGTGGTGAATACCGACTTAAAAGGAATCTATAGGCTTTAATTAGAAGTGAATAACATGTTGTGGGTAAATATAGGAACAGTAAATGTTACTATAACCAATGTTGACCAAAACTACAAAAATATGACCCAGGTGTGGAGACATAAACAACAGCTTATTGAGGTGTCTCAAACTGGTCCTGTATTCAATATCTGCTAGCTGTCACATTGATGATTTCAGAGCGCTTTGATAGACAGAAGTGTAGGCTATCACTGAAGGTTTTCTTGCCAATTGTATCTGATACTTCCACTTACTTCTTCTAAAGTTAAATTGAAGCTGAAGGTCATCTCGCCAGTTGTCTTGGTATTCTATTGTTAGTTTTGTTATATTTTCCCTATTTGTATCTTGTGACTGTATGTCCTTTTGTTCCTGTTGGTTTGTGCTTCTTAATGGGTCTCTATTTTTGGGCTACACCTGCAGTATTTGTTCTTCCTGCACCTTTAGCGAGCTTATACGATCTTTCATTGTTTTTGAACCTTACCACTTCATGTTAAAGGGCATAGTCCACCATTAGTAGGAACTGGATTAATGAGGTCACACTAATTGTTGTCACTTGTAGTTGCGTCCATCGACTGCAGTTACATCTCCAGCACCATGGACAGCGTTATTAAGAAGTTCTTAGCACCATGAGTTGCATCACTTGAAGATCTTTTTTTGACAATTTATGTAAAAGGATTCACAGAATTATACATAACATGTTTCTTTATAAGCTTTTGGTTTCTAACACTATCTTTTTCTTGGATGACGTAAAAACCTTATCTTCAGCTATTTGACAAGTGGCTCTTGCTCAGTGACAGATATGCTTTTGCAAGGGTTTTCAATTTACACTTTACTACCCCGGCTGGACATAAGGAATACATTATTTAAGGAGCAAATCCCAGGGAGTGTCCACTGCCTGGATGGATTTCTCTTATGTACATTCCACTGAAGGATATTGTCTGCAGTGTTGTTTGTCTTGATATAGGGGCCTTAGTTCTTTTTGTCAAACTCAGCACAGTGTGTAACAGCGGAGTGTATGCTGATGTACTGTATCAATGACTGTATGCAGCTGAGCTCAAGGCAGTTTTATATATCATAGCCTGCACATTTAAGGTGCAGCGTTGTATTATTACTAAAGTCTGTCCTACAGAACGCCATGCAATCACTCTTGTAAAAGTAGTGATTGAGAACTTTGCATTGCCATGTTTCTACTGTATCTCTGGTGAAATTGAAGTTAGTCATTCTGGGTTCCAGTCTGGATTGTGAGGATTTTTGAGTGGGAGCCAATGGAGAGTGGAAAAGAGGCCAAAGAGCCCAACTTTTCAGGTAGGGTTGGGGTTTAATAGCGTTTTATAGAATCTGAATCTGTCCTTCCAAATCCCTTTTAGCAGTTGAGCGTTTGTAAGCAACCTTTGACCATTAGAAAGTAGTTCTTTAGAAATCCAGGCATTTTAAATTACCTGGAACCAAATCCAATATGGCAGCCGCTATCAGAACCCAACCCTATTTACTGGTAAACTAACTTCCCTTCTTTTTCAGTCCTGTTGTATTTCTTTCAGCTACTGCTGATTCTTGCATCACGCTATAAAGCGACTCTCCACCACAATGGTGGCATCTTCTCCCTTAATCTATTTTTCACTTACCACTTCTTCCTTTTCTCCTTTTTCCTCCCTGTTTCCTGTCATTACTTACCTTTCCTCACTCCCTTTGTCGTTGTCCATTTATGCCTCTCGTCGCTGTTCCTCTCCTTCCCTCCAACTCTCCTCCGGTGACTTGGTCGACACTTGCAGTAGAGATTAAAGTGATCAAGGACCTACCGTGGCCCCCTCCTGTGGGGCAGCTCAACACCAGCCCTCCCCTGGTGGAGGAGCTGGAGTCTCCCTCCCAGACAGCTCAGCCCTCGCCAGGACAGACAAGCTGTGACCAGCTCCACCATGGTGGGTGTTGTCCGGCGTCTTTCCCATCAATTACCCCCCATTTCCATCCGTCAATCCATCAATCCATCATCCATCCGCCTAATCCCTTCAATGTGGTTATATAACTATTTGTTAATCTGTCAATTTATCTGATTTTGTTCGGGAACAGTTTGAGTGGTGAAGAGTGTGCATGCGTTCGCTAAATCAGAAGCATTTAAGTCTGATTTGTTGCATATCTGCACTTTTACATACCCATTTTTGTGGATGCCCTGAAATTTAAGGAGGGAATTTAGAAAAAGAATTACCCAAGCACATAGCTGGCTACCAAAGACACATATACCAATAATTGTCCTGCTTAAAACGGTTTCTTATATGAACTGGAAGCAGAACGGGTTTTAAGGATCGTCCTTACTAAATATACCAGCAGTTCAGAAGGGCTTTGGATTATGTGAACGTGTCTGCTTACACTTAACCGGTCAGTGATGACTTACTGACAATCTTTTTAGAAGCACAGTGTGATATGGCTTTAGGTAGCAGCTCAGTAATTACTGCACTTTTCCATCTGGATTACATGTGGCAGAAAATCACTAATTCTTGTGCAGGTTTTAGAGCTGAAGGCTCATTAGTTTTAATTGTGCTAAACTGCCTTCTGCATGCGTAATTGCCATTCGCTGTGACCCCCATTTCCTCTTGTCAACATACTCATAACTGTCCCAGATGTCCCTCCGGCCTGCTGTTCTCTACAACTCATTTTAGTCAATTTCACTACTTGACCAGAGTCTCTCCACCTCAGGTTTAGCCATATTTACCATCTTATCGATCACAATGGACAAGTCATCATCTATTTTTCAACCGATAAAGCCATTAGTTGATTTGTGAAGCCCTTCCACAGACTCACACTCTTGACTGCTGTAATTATCAGGGGAAAAGAGGGACGTGTAGCAGAACTAATGCCAGGAGTGGGATTTCCCCTGGCAGAGTGGGAAGACTTAGAGTGAGACCATGTAAGAGGACACCGCTGTGTGCTATAGGCGAGGACAGGGCAAGGAGTTGATTTATATCCATAAATCCATGGGAAAGGTTCTGGTTCCCTCTGTGATGTCAGTGGGTTTAAGATTGGCGTCCAGCTGTAAAGTGATCCTCTCTCTGTCTGAGCCAGTATGGCCCCACTCTACGTCTTTGGGGTCAAAGGCCGCTGTGGCAGACATGGGGGGGTGTGTGGGGGCGATGGCCTCTGCGACCCCTGTGAATACAGTTACAATGCACTCTCTTGACCTCGGCAAACCAAGAAATTAGTCATCCGTTATACACTGGAATGTTTACATGCTTCAGATTGGCTCAGCCAGAGTAAAGAGCTAAGAGACTGTATGTGTCTGTAAAGGCTTTTGTGGCTTCCTCTAATGTAGACCGAATAAACAATATCCAATACAGTTAAGGGAAATCTGACTTCTCCGTCCAAACTCAATTACAAAATTGAAATGCGGCTTGACAGGACAGATATTACATCTACCTATAAATGGAAGGCACTTTTCTCTGAGTATAATAAAGACATTTTCCCTTTTTCTTTTTTTACTTGAATTAATTATCCCACCCTTTGAAGCATTTGAATTACCTTCTCCTTCCTCTGATCTAACAAGACTTAAAAAAAAAACTGAGTAATTAAAATATATCCAGATTTAATTTCACATAGATCCACTATCTGATACTTTGGAGAGTCATTCCTTTGTCTTGGAAAATCTAATGAGAGCTTAATTTTTTGGATTTATGTGAAAGAAGAAAGCATATTCCTAGATGGTGAAATCATCAGAGATTTACGTCTGTATTCAAAAGCGAGCAGCTCTAAAAATGATATATTATTAAAAGCTTCCAACAAATCATTATTTGAGCTCCTGATGCACATTTTTAATATCAACATAAAAGTGAGCAATTTTTTTATTTTTTTTAAAGCAGACAGTTCCTGGGGTATCACCACGCTGAGCACTATTTTCAGTTGTCAGTGCATTCTAATGAGATGCAGACCTGTTAATCATTTCACACGTCCTGGCTGGAAAAGTTCATTTTCACATCACGATACGGCCCATGGCACACTTTACCCCTCGGACTAGTCATCCTTTTTGATAGGAGTACCGTTAGTAAATGAGAATTAATCAGCCAGCCTAATGAGATAAATTTGCTCAGGAATGTGTGCAGAGGAAAGGGGAATAGTCGGGTCGTTCATAAGCTTCATGTACATTATGTAACTATGTTTCTGGTGTCTCTCCTACTTTGTGTTTTGAATATTGTGGCCGTAAAACCCTTGAAAAGTTTACCATTCCGTTTTATATTGTTTCCTTATTTAAGATGCTTTTCTGTAATGTTTTATAGTCACTATAAATATCTCTCCACCTTCTTATGGCATTATTTTGTCTTGTATTGTGCTGTGCTGAATTACATTGCAGCACTTTATGTTGTGGATTGCTCACAGTGTAATCAAATGTCTTTTTGACCTCTGTGTTTATCTGTGTCCTAGCCAATCAGCTGCCTCTCTCACACACTCTCCCTCCTCAACCCCTCTGTGTTTTATGGAGCTCTCTAAAGGAAGCACTGTTTGAAGGGGGCAGGTCTTTTAAGCCATCAGTCACCATCTGACTGACAGTTCAATCTGATACACGGATTCCATTTGCGGTGCTTTACAAGCAATAATACTGATAACACACACAGATGCCCCTGCACATTTACGTATGGGTTTTCTGGCGTGCATGTGACGGTGTGCGTGCGCGTGCGTGCGTGTGCGTGTGTGTGTGTTCACCTTCTCGTCGGGTTTTGTTCTCCTCAGGGCCAATCCTCTCGTCAATCTCCCGTCCGCCGTGTCTCAAACTGTGTGCTCCGGAGAATGAAAGGGAAATGAGTTTAGCTAACTCCCATTGAAATTCAGCTTTTAAACAGAATTCAACAACTTGAAAATGTTGTGTTTGTGAGATGGCTGGCAATCAAAGAAGACACGGGTTCATTCACTGTGGAGCAAATCAAATGAAAGCTTTTGTTTAGTTTGGAGGCTCTCCCTTCAGGGAAACACTCTTCTCGTAACAATGCACTCCGCCTGTGGGAAGGACTCGGCTCTGACAGGGAAGGTTGATGGGGTGAGCTCCTCTGACAATAGCCACTCAGGCCTTTCTAGGAGGTGGAGGAAAACATTGTTTAATCAAGGTCATATAAGGCCCTGATTGTGTTGAATCTGGGAAAAGAGTAGGCATTAGTGAGGGCGCTGGGAGGATGTAGAAAATGTGAAGAGCTGAGGTCAGGCGGATGGCTGAGTGGGCTGCAGATACTCTGAAAGATGGAGTGTGGGGGAAAACCGAGATAGCAACATTCATCCTTATTTCACACCACCTTTTGTAGCATCGAATATTAAGATCCCTAAAAAAACATATAATGTCCAAGTGCTTATTTTACCCGATTTGTATATGGACATATATAGCCTTTTGTTGCAGTATCAGGCATACCTGGTGACTGATAGTGCTGCATTAGGGCCATCAGAACCAGTGGAGATAACAGATCAAAGCTGTTACTGCTTTGTCTCTCCTTTTTATTCCATGGGAAGAACAGACATTCCTCCACAGCCAATTCCCCATTATCTATTTCTTTCCTTGACAAAACAAAAACACCGAGACCAAGAGAGACAGGACTGGAGTGTGTGAGATGGGAAATGATCAAAAGAAAAGGTGAGGGGAGAGTAAAAAAAAAATAAAAGAGGAAGGGCCGGCCGGACATAGGCAAACAGGAAGAGAGAAGTTGAAAGCAAAGGAGGGAGTGAGAGAGCAATTGGCTGCGTCTTCATGTTGTGATCTGTCAGCGTTGACGGGGACGAGCGGAGCAAACGCACATCTCCCTTGTCCCCTTGGTCAGTTTCCATGGAAACGCTATTTCTCACCCTTACACGTAATACTGTATGTTCGTCCTACCTGCACTGTATTCCCAGCAGTAAGCATGGGGTTCAAATGGACTGTATGGGGAAAAAAAGTAGAGAACTAATGATGTCTTCCATGTGGACTTTTGGGCAACACAGAAACATCATTTGACCGCCTGTAGTCCAAACATCAGACCCTGAGGAAGAGAAGCTGCAACTCTAAGTCTTCCACGGGTCTGAGGTTAGAGCCAGAAATTTACCCAGCCATCATGCAACAGTACAATTTGGCTGTCATTTAAAGACTCGGCCAAAGCCCTATAATGAACAAAAGTGCAGAGGTCGAGATTACAAGGGGAGGCGGAGTCATTTGGAATAATCAGTTCCATGAGTTTATGTTTAGGGAAATGCATCAGTGAGCTGAGGGCCAGCGAGTTCAACCTGGAGTTGAGTGGGAGATGAATGGGGGCACCTGGTGGTCGGCGCTGAAACTGCAGCTCTCTGGGCTCATATTCCATCACAGGCAGTGCTGGAAGAAGTACTTAGATCCTTTACTCAAGAAGAAGCACTACTAATTAATTTGAAGGTGCTCAATTTATCTCTTCTTGCATCCAAAAATTAAGTAAGTAAAAGGACAATATTATTAGCAAAATGTACTTAAAGTACCAAAAGAAAAATCTGAGGGGTCGTGAGATGACGGGTTAGGAAAGTTCGACAGGGGCTGTGACAAGGCCCCCGGACCAGGCACTACTTCTTTGTCCGAGAGCACAAGCCAAAAACGATGGTAATCGCTGGTTTGATCTATAGCAATTTATTGCATTTTGTCAACTGATCAGGTGTTTTCATGTGAAATCTCTGAGAAGTAACGGGCATCCATAGATGTTATTTTTTGTGGCATATAAAGTACAACATTTCTTTAATTGAAATGTAATGGCGTTCAGGTGTGAAGTACTTAGAGACTTGAGTAACACCAGTGATCACAAAATATCTGGATACAGCATGAGTACAGTTTACTGTCTCAATAGAAAGTCTGTGATTTTATTGGTAAAAACAACATGTAACTCATTTAATTCTATTCATCTCTCTAAATGAATGGTGCCACTAGAGAGTAAATGTTACTCCAACACACTGTAAATGGTTAAATAAATACAAAACAAACAGTGTGTTGTTGTCTTTGGAGACGGCATGTCAACAATAATAAAAATGAATGAATTGTTACATTTACAGTATCTCCAGACGGTCCTACGTTTCCCGGCTCAGCCCTTCTCAGGCATGTCCACGAGCTCAATGACATTTGTAGACACGGTGTTGTCTCGTGTAGCCTAAATTGATTGATGGATACTGTCAGCCGTCTCGCTCAGTCTCGTACAGGAACACTTGGCAAACTCACAAACTGTAAAGTGTAATGGAATCCTCTGACTGGAATACCGAGTCTAGACTGACCCATCTCCATCTCTGCTGTGGAGATCACAGTGCCTGGCTGTCTGTACAGTACCCGCCATGTTCAGTCCAGGTAATTAAACACTAGACTAGACGCATGACTGGCCATTAGCGGGAGCTGCAGGAGACAGAAACAATGGCTGTGAGTTTCATACTACATTAACTCCTTCCATCAAAGGCTCAGCTATGTGTTGATGTTAAACATTTCAGCTGCCAACAATCTCCGGCTGAAGCTTGTCATATAGCTGTTGCTGTTATTGCTTGAGAAGCGTGTCAGTGGCTCTAAATGGGTCTTTCCAAAGCCGAGGGTGCTACGACATCAATCATAGTGATGGATGACGGAGGGGAAAATGCACACAGATGACCGCACTGCGACTCCAACCTCCATAACCCCTCTGACACGAGTGAGAATTCACTTTCATTCGGCCTTGTGGACACTATCTTCTCTTTTGTTCTCTTGTTAGCTTTTGTAAACAGCAGTAAAAGGTTTTTTTTTTTTCCGTGTCCTGATTGGCTGTGAAGTTGCTCAGTGACCTCCAGCAGTCATGTCATGAGCACAGGTCACCTCCAGCCCCCAACATGCCATCAAACACTTCCCTGTGAGGTTGCCAAGGCCGCTTATCGTGCCCACAGTTGACCGTGAGAGTTTTGAAAAGCCAGTTTAATGTTTAACCTGCGCTACCTGTGCGTGGGATTTGTGCAAGTGTGTGCATATTTTTGCATGACTTTTCCAAGCGGGCTTGTTTGCACGGCTGTGCACATTTGTGTGTGTGTGTGTGTGTGTCGTTAAAGCGTGTACGCGTTCCACACACACTGTAGTATATGCGAGGTGTATTTACAGATGCATGTGGTTGTTTGAGTGGTTTGGAGGGAAGTTTGCCTGTGTGTGTATTTTGACTCAATGGGATGTGTGCACAGTGTGGCAGGATTGATTTATGCCTCCACCACTGTGTGTACATGTCCTTCAGTTGGATGTGTAACACAAAGGGACATTGTGTGTGTGTGTGTGTGTGTGTGTGTGTGTGCGTGTGCGTGTTTGTGGGTGTAAAAACACAACCTGGATTTCTGTTCACACACACCCAATTGCAATGTTCTAGTTTAGTACATATATTTAACAGCCATTTACATCATAACTTTTTTCAAATGTCTACTCCCTTTTTGTTTTTAAGCACACCAGCTTTCCAAGTGACCTTAACCTCAAAGTTAGCTGACGCATACATACATACATATACAGTACATACATATTCTTACGAAATGAAATGTTACAACTGTTGCATTTTTTTGTCCATCACAGTCCAGTTTGATGTTGTGGAGAAGTCTCGAATGTCGCCCACCAAGGAGGGGAAAACACGCCCGCTGCAGCGACACTCCAGCAGCTGTCTGGTCAACACCAAAATGTCTTCACTGGACCACTGCAGCTCCTCCCTCGGGGAGCGTATTGACCCCACCATGCCCCTGGAGAGCCAGTTGTGAGTCAGGCCACGGTGTCGCTTTGTTATGACTGCATTTTATTTCAAATACACCACTTTGGCCCCTTCGTGAGCAGATTTGACCCCTTTTTGTTTCATTTCTTTGTTCCATTTTCTCTCTCATCACTGTTTCCTTACTGTTCTCTGTAGCTGGTACCATGGAGCGATCAGCCGAACAGATGCAGAGTCTCTGCTCCGGCTGTGTAAGGAGGCCAGCTACCTGGTGAGAAACAGCGAGACCAGCAAGAACGACTACTCCCTCTCACTGAAGTAAGGACAACACTCTCTTTCTCTGAATAACATTCCCCAAAAACAGAACTGAGATAAGATTAGATTGTAATAAAGGTTACGTTTTTTTAAGAGACACATAGAGCCAGAAAAGAGTTGCAGCTACCAATGCTTACCTTTAAACATTGTTGTCAAATCCAACATCTGGCTCCCAAAGGTCCTTGTATACCTGTGCTGAAATAGTCTGCTGACTCTGCCTTTTCAATATGGTAATCATGTTCACCTTTCAGACCTCTATCTCCCACCTACATCCTCCCCCGTCCCTTGTCCTCCGCCTCCCCCCTCTGACCTTTCCCCGTCGGCTCGTTGATTCGCTGATGTCATGCCCACAACAAAGTTAATGTTGCCCTTCATCAGCGACCCCTGACCCCTGCCGCATCCAGCAGAGGGTTCGAAGGAGCCGCTGTGATTGGTTTAGTCTAGTCTGACATTTGTTAGAGGTTGCTTGAGCTTGAAGGCCCCGCGGTGGAGTCACATCCCATTCTTTTCACGGGAATGTGTGGCTTTGCCGGGTTTGGTTTCATTATTTTCATCGTGCGCCGCAAGTACCAGGTGTCAGAATCAACACTAATTTGTAGCCGTCTGAAAACTTGCCAAAGTCAACCTTGATACATTCGCTTTAGCCATCAGCTTTTAAAATCTTAATATCTGACAGATAGTCCATCTTACATTTCCAGGCAGGCTGAACCATCTGACATTTAGAGAAATCTGCACAGCTTCATGACGACCTTCAGATGAGATGATGATAATAAGACCCTCGTTTATTAACCTTCATGATTACGGATGGGCTCATCTTGCTGGAGGCTTATATTTCTTGGCAGGGAAACGTAATGCTTAACACTGCTCCATTCTTTTCATGCTACTGTAGCTGGCTGTCTAACTTCCTCTCTCAGAGACTAATCATCTGTTTATGATTGTATGATTGAAAGAATCCAAATCTACTGAATGCCGAGCTACCGACTTGCAACAATACAGTGTTACAAACAACATACAAGCAAACGTTAAAACACACAATACAAAATACACAGTATCCAGAATGCCAAGGAAGACAGACAGGAGGAAACAGACCTAGTTAAGGAAGCATTACAAACTCCAATTGAATTAGCCTCCAAACCCTCCACTCTTTTTTTCTGAATATTATAATTGGGATCTGCCTATCTGGTTGCAAATCTGTCTGCATGTGTTTCAGGCTACAGGCCTCCAAACCCTCCACTCAGTTTTTGAATATTATAATTGGGATCTGCCTATCTGGTTGCAAATCTGTCTGCATGTGTTTCAGGCTACAGGGGCAGAGAACATAAAAGCCTTTTTTTTGCACATTTCAGTGGGAGTCTTAGCGACAGACAGTAAGAGGGTTTAATTTGAGAACATACAATAATTAGTAGTTTTAGGGCAGGCATACTCACAAAAATAAGAGGGAAGCAGTGGACTAGACCCTCACCTCCAATGTAGATGGAACAAAAAGTTGTTGCTAATGAGGGGGAGAGAATTTGCTAATGCGCTTCTAGTTGTACCAGTTAACTTTTGGAGCATACACCTATAGTGATATACTTATTTTTAACTAGAGAGAATGAATCCCCCCCCATCTCTCTAATATGCTGGAAAAGACTACCTAATGCTGGAGGCTTTACCTCAACAAATTAAATGTCTGATTGCTAGATTCTTTAAAAGTATTGAGTGAAAGTTTTTAAGGGAGGAAGACCAGAAAGCACTGGAAAGGTGCTTTAACCTATATGACTGAATATTTTCTTTCAACCAGGCAATTATAAGAAAAAAGTAATTTAGCTACAACCAGAAGGCCCCTTCAATAATTGAAAAAATAATTTCACTTTAGTTTCTCCTTGGACAATGTTCCACCTGTCCACCAAGTTTCATGAAAATCGGGCCAGTACATTTTTCTTAATCCGTCTGACAAACAGATGATAAGGGGAGTACAGTTAGTAAAGTGTTTTACTAATGGGCTACTCGGTTGGTGAGATAGAAGGAAGCTTTACTTGTTGGTTTATTTACCACTTCCATGCTTCTCTGACTTAAAGGCTTCTGTTTAAACACCAAAAGCAAGTGGTTGGATGACATTCTATGTTTGTCACGCTAAGAAGCAGAAGCAGAAGGAGAGAAATGATGCAGTTGTGACTCATTGGGGAACTGCAGTGTAGTTTGGTCTGAACTATACTCTTCACCACTTCTCCACAAGTGGATGACCTCAGGGCCACCCTAAAGCTTTTTGGAGCCCTAATCAGAATGGTATTCAGCGGTGTGCTGGTTGACCTAAGCAGACACTTAGCTTGCTTATGCCTTAGGCACAGTTGATAGGGTTGGCACTGATTAGGGCAAAAGTCAAAGTGATAGAGAAAGGAGCCACTAAGCAGGGGTGGTCAACCCTTTAATGCCAGGGGCATCATGGGAAAAATGTATATAGTTCTTGGACATGAGGCTTCTGATTGGCGACATCCTTATGAGTGAGTTTTAAGCACTTTGTGTTTTACTCTTGAAACTGCAGCAAGATGTTTTAATCACTATTACATTTCACTCACCAGTAAATATAATTATCAATAGGAACAGTGATGCTTGTCTTTGGACTGAAGATTTGCTGTCAGGTCAAGTGCCTCGTAGTGGAAACTGTTCACAATTTGCTGCATTTGCTCGCTGAATAGCTGGCAGGAGAACACGTGCAGAAGGAGAAAGTTGGCATAAACATTGACACAGATGGTTTCTTGACGCTTTGTGCTTCCGTGTGTGTCGACTTTCATGTGTATATGTTTATGTAAGTCAGCTCCTGGCTGTCACACAATGTCATATCATCTGCCTTTGGCATCAATCAGATCGAGCCTAGAAAACAGCAGGTTGATTGTTAGGGAATGACAGGTGCCACCATTCTGCAGGCAAAGGTGACTCTGAGTTCAGCCTCCTCACACGAGCCCGTCTCCCCTGCTGCCGCTGAAAATGAGTCAAAACCCCAAGGTGAGGATCCTCCATGTCTGAGGTTGCTGAAAAATGTGTCAGGCCGTGAGGTGGCACATATGTGTATTGCATTATTGATAAAGACAGGCGTCGCTGAGACCTCGAACCTCAAGGGTACCCTGGCCTGACGGAAAGCATTTTCTGTCTGTTTTGCCCTCCTGACCCCTTTTCTTCTGTTCACCTGCCCCTCTCCTCTCACCGCTCCTTTTCTTTCCTTTTTTCCTCTCTCTCCGTGAAGAGAAACCCTTTTAGGTGTTTGAAACGTATTAAACCCTTCACAAGTCTGTCAGAGCACAGTGTCACCCCGTTTCTCACCTCACGAGAGAACTCTGCTCAGCGTGTGTCCAAGAGAAAGTGAAAGATAGCGACAGAAGAAAATCATTTCAACAGAATCTGTCGGATGCCACAGCACAGCGAGAGGGAAACTACATTTCCAATTGAAAGAACAACCAAAGAGTTTTTGAATCTGCATTTAAATAATTTTCTAAAGACACGTCTTTCTTTTATGGTGTCTTTTTGATTTTTTGATTTCCTCTATGTGTCACAGACAAGACAAAAAGCATAAAATAAATATTTAATCTGACTTTTTGCCGTTTATATAATCAAAGCTTTTCATCTGCCTGATTGAGATTCTGTTTCTTTAACTTCTTCGCCTGCTTCACACCACTAACCATTTCCTTTTTTCATCTATTGTGTATAACAGAATGGTTGGGTTACTCCCAGTTAGACTCATTCAATTTGGGCTCATATGAAATAATAGGGGAACAGGATATCTAAATGCCCACTAATGCTTAAAAAGGTCATCTCTTCTGCCAACAATGATTATCTTTTGGCGGATGACTTTGCCTCTTTTTTATGGTGCCACAGATTCATAACACTGCGAGCATCATCCATGGAGCAATCCAATATGCTGAAAAGATAAGCTGTGATTGCTGCCAGGCCGTTCCTGCAAAGTTCAAATCAAAGTCATAAACCTCCATAAACAGGACGGTAGACCTCCCAGTGAGATTAATCCTGATTAGACAACAGAAGCCTGCAAACACAGAGATGTGATAACACCACAGAAGCCTGTCTTCTTAAAAAAAAAAAAAAAAAAAAAAGCCCCATTTTATCAACAGCTCAGCCATATTGCTATGTTGTCCTGCTTTCTGTCTCTTTAGGACTGTAACGTGATGAGCAGCCCTGACTGTTAAAATCAGTTGGGAATCTAAAAATGATGCTATTGATGTGTTTGCCCTTTTAAGTGTGGCTCTATGTAACCTAACGCCTGTCTCCCAGCACTCCACATCAAGACTCATCTAATGCACTTTTCAGGGAAGATTTGCTTTTTTTTTTTGTAATTTTCTAAATAAGCTCTCCTGGCACCACTTGCAGAATGGCCGAGCTTTAGAGACCTGTGGCGGGGGGAAATTTGTATGCTTTTACTGCTCTCTTCAAATCATGATGAACTTGTTAATGACATGAATAATTATTGAGGAAGCAACGGAGGTTACACAGAAGTCTGATAGCTGCAGCTTTCTACCTCGGCTCATAATCAGCTCACTTATAATCTCAAATATTCTCCATCATCTGCCATGTACGATATATAGGATTCCAAAACCTGAAAGATCTTTGTTTTCTGCAATAATAATGTTAACGACACTAATTCTAGATAAAGGATTGGTCCCATTTGTTGACATAAAGCATAACCTCACAGGAAGGACTCCCCATTTATGGGTTTTCATGTATTCTTATTCTTGATGGATTTCCCTGTATTGAACCCTGCACGTTCTAAGCTGTTTTCCACTTCAGCGTTATCTCCGTGTCGAGTTCTCTCTCTCTCTGCATCAGGGGGAGAGAACACATCCGCGGGCTTTACACATGCAATTACAAGATAAGTACAGAATAGACTCGCCTCGCGTAGAAAGGTGCCTAAAGCCTTGTTCCTGCTCCTGTTCATCACAGATAATGGGCACATCGACCAATTTGTGTACATATTTACCGTGGGAATATATTCAATGACCTCAAAGATGTGGCTTTTTTTTTATATTTCAGTTGTTCACTGTTCATGAACCCATAAGTTATAAGAACAGGAAAAAAATATACGTGGATAAGAGAAGCGTGGCAGGTGATAAAGGTTGTAAACTTCATCAACTCACTTGACCACCCTGTTTTGTTTTTTTACTGTGTCTTATCAAACCATAGATGAGTTATTATGCCTGTCTGTCAGAATTATATTCCCACTTCCTATTTGTGTTGATAAAATAAAAAATATCTCTACTTAACACGTTGTACACACTTATCCTTTACGTGCACAGTCCTCACAAGAGTCTGTTCTTATCCTCCTCCTTGCATTGTTTTGCATTTCAGCAACAGAGGTTACATTTCCGATTAGGGACGGAACAGATATGAAGTAGAACAGGTGGGAGTTTAGTGAGCTGGAAAGAACTGGTGCACATAATGTTGATAATAGGGCATAATTCCCACTTGTAGCAAGTAAGTGCATAGTAGTTGAGATTAGGCAATCAAAACTTGCTGGAAGCACTAGCTGTTGTTTGAAAAAGCTATTATGCTAATGTGTTTTTGTAAAGACAGATGATCAAAACGGTATATTTATAGGACGATAAAGGAACCATTAGTTTTGTATCAGCTCCTACTTAAAGCTTACCGTTGCATAGCTTAACTCCAAAAAAAAAGTAATTTTCTTTTTTTTAAAGCAGAAGATTACTGGCAAGCTTTAAAAATGTATCGATCGAAGGCCCCTAGAAACGCACAGGGAGCTTTTAATTTGCTGTGCATTTATTGCTGTAGCTTGAGTGATTCATCCCGGGGGTTCATTGGCCTCATCCTTATGCGCTGCATGTGGAACTCAGCTCCTTAAGCAACCTGCCTTTTAGTCTCCTCCCCAGACAGCTCCAAAGTTATCAGAGGTAATCCAGCTTTCAGGACATTGTCACGTACTGTAGGGAGCATCTACTGTAGGGAGTAAATGAGAAAGTAGCTGTCAAGGAGGGCTGATCTGTGAGTTCCCCATATAGCAGGCTTATGACATACTTTTCTCTTTAAATTGGTTTTTAGCCTTGCTAGCGTCACGGTTCTAGGCGCGGCAGTGATGGTGGGTTGGTCCAATACTTTGGTCTGGACTAAAATATTCCAACAATTACTAGATGGATTGCTGTGAAATGTGGTACAGATACCAATGGTTCCCACACGATGAATCCTGAGGACTTTCGAGATGCCCTCACTTGTTTTCACTTAACTAAAAATACGATTAGAATTATTTGATCCTCTTTGCCGTTCAAAGTGTCCTGACAAAAGTTTTAAAGAAGTCATTTTTGTAATGTTTTATGGGGAAAAAACTTTTTGGGGTCAAAGGGGATATTTCAGTTGCAGTACCATGAGTAAAAACATACATCCATGGACCATGACGCTGACATTAGCATTTAGCTTGTAGGACATTAGCATTTAGCTTGTTAATGTTGTCATAGTGTTTTGTACACAAACTATTTTCAAAACTCATTTTCATGCTTTTGAAGATGGAAATTGTCACTACAGAAAATATACTGTATAATGCAGACTATTGGCAATGTTTTTATCAAACTAATAACATATTTTCTGTCCCTCTCTTTTGTCTTCTTCTGTTTTCAGGAGCAGCCAGGGCTTCATGCACATGAAGCTGTCGCGGACGAAGGAGAACAAGTACATCCTGGGCCAGAACAGCTGCCCTTTCGACAGCGTGCCTGAGATCATCCATTTCTACTCCAGCCGGAAATTGCCCATCAAGGGTGCCGAACACATGTCCCTGCTTTACCCTGTGGCCATCAGGACACTATAGTGCTCTGGGTTCACCTGCAGGCGTTGTTCCCTGCGGTACCCACTGGGCCACCCTGTGGCTCCACGCTTCCTGTCCCTCTGGACAGAACCCAGTAGGCTCATGGGAAAGATGAACAGCGGCATTCCCCAAAACTGCTGATCCTGACTCACCTCACTGGCCGACGGATTCCCGACCTGTTCTGAAGGCCTACTGCAAACTATCTTACACATACAGACTTCATTTTGCAGAATTATTTTATTATTTTATTCTATTTTATTTATGACAGACACCCACTTCATTGCATCACAGACTGACTATCTGAAGAACATCATTTCATTGATTCCTGAGCTGACTTCCCTTAGCACTTAACACTCAAAGAAGTAAACAGGTACAACATTGTAACATTTGTCACTGTAGTGTACCTTTTATCTTAAAAAGTTGGACCTTTTTCCTAAGAGTGCACATCGGGAGAATTGTATGAACAAGTTAGTTTGACTCTGCCCATGTGGTTAGGCTCTGTTGATACTGTAATTGTTTGAAAGGGGGATTTAAAGATTGTAAGCGGCATGTTAGGGAAGCGACATTTATGAGGCATGTTGAGGGATATTGTCCACATGGGCCCCATACCGTGGTCAGGAAATTGAATAAAATGGCCTTCTATGAATGGTGAGTCCCCAGCTGCGTGGAAATAGCAGGTCTGTGAGCACTGCAGACTGATCTCTCTATCTAGTCATAGTGCATGCTGTCTGCTATCCATCACTGCGTGGGTGTATCACACCAATGACACCAGTGTAAGTAGCATAGAGGTGAGACAGGCAGATGATCATGATGGATGGGTCAACCCATCTAACGCAGTACAATTGGCTGAGGCCGGAGACCAGAGCCTGTCCAAATGGACCAAATTGGCCCCGCTCCCCCTCCTTAGAATGGCTTTGCATCGGGAGAATGAAATATGCCTGCATTGTCTACCTCAGAAAATCAATTTCATTCGCCCATCTGCAGATCAATAGGTACAATGGGATTGCAGACATCGATCTGCTCTCCCTTCGACATTCCCGATCCCCTTAAAAATTGCATCATACGTTTTTTGAGTACAGATTAACCACGTTTTTTTTTTTTTTTTTATATAAAACAAGCAGATTTTCCAGATCAGCAATTGTATGTATAGTCGCTAATATGATACTGTGTGATGTCAGTAACAAATGTTTGGTTAATGCCTTATAATGCATGGGTCAAATCAGTCCGCTAGATCAGCTGATTTCCAGTTCTGCTTTTTGACGATTGTTCTGTGACTGTAATTTATTCTGGGGTAAATATCACTGATGTGTTACTCCTTTTGTGATGGCCCCGTCGGCCCCCTCCCCCCTCGCCCTCACTGTTCTGTGCCCATGTGATCGTGTTTTTTGGGACTACTCCAGCCTCTTTTACTGTGGTGCTTTGCATTTTTTGGGTTGTTTCAAGTTGTGCGAAATGCACGTTTGCCTAGGCGGTCTGACTCGGGGACACGAGTCACGGCGTCACCTGACTATCGCAATTGCCAAGTCTCACACGAGAGACGATTACATATCCCCCCCCCACTGGACCAATCACAGCGCAGCCTGTTTAAACCGGAAATACACCTACCTGTCATGCTTCTACTTTGCATTGACGCCTCTCTATCATCTACCCTTTACTACCAGATGTGCATACATGTGTGACTGCGAGTGAGTATGTAAAGTCCAACACATCCAACATGTGTGCACGTGGGATTTGGATGCATATGAGAATGTGTGCACAGTTTTTCTGAGTTCCAGTGTGTATTTTTACTCTGCTGGTACAAACTGGTGACAGCCCCTGCTTGAACCTCTTTAGCTGTCAGAACCTTTTTTTTTTATTTTTTCTCCCCTGAAGAACAAGAAACTAGAATTCAGCGCCACGATTCATGAATATTAATTTCTTCTTGTTTTTTTCTCATTAGCCACATTTTATTTCAGCAACTCCTAGGACTGACCCGGCTGTCTTGTGGCCTGCTCTCTGCAGTTTATTGTAACATAACCAATAATATTTCAGCCCACAGCATATAGTACCGCTGACAAATTACAGCGAGAAGAAGCTGAGTCTAATGAGAGTGCCTAATGCCTGTAACACACCGCCTCTTCAGAGGACGCCGTTGTCAGTCCTATGAGTTGCAAATTCTGTGGTTTAATAAGAAAATCCTATAAAAAAAAAAAAAAAATAGATTTTGGGGGCTTTGGTCCAACTGGAAAATGACTGACGCTAAGAATTAGTGAACTGATTAAGCGAGCATGACCACTGTATATACAAAGTCATTTTGGCTATGACTATATCTCCGCTGTGTGCTATGCAACTATGAACTGCAGTCATTGAAGGGAAAATGATTGGCGCGTGTGCCTCCACCAAATGTTTATGACAAATGTGATGGTACAAAAATGTCCACCGGGAAGAGACGTTATCATCAGAGTGACCTGATTACTTAATGAGAATAGTTTGCAGAAAGTTGGATGTATACAGATGTTTATTTTGTCGGTGCAGTACGTGATCAGTCAAATGTTGCTGTCATTAGATAAGTATGTCATATGAGGGTGTCTGTTCGTGTGATAAGGCAACCTCTGCAGCTTTATTAAGGAGCAGTATGTTATTGAAGTGGACCTATGTATTTCCTCGAGAGAAGATATCCTAAGAAGAAGTGCAAATGAAATAAACTATAAGTGTGATGTATCCTTTATGTTCCGAATGTTCCCTGTTTAACAGTAGAGGCTCCTTACTTAGTTACTGCTGCTGATGAGTATGACTCTACTTTAGGAAAGGGCCTGCGTATGACAGCCGCACTGCCTAGAGAGACGCCTTAGCTTTGGAGAAAGGGAAAATGAAAATAAGGGGGGAGACGGAGGGGAGACGGAGGGGAGGGCGACCTGGCGGGGGAGGGATATGCTGCAATCAGCAGACACACTCTTTACATTCGTATATTTCTATCATGAGAGCCTGAAAGAGCCCTTCTCCTCCCTCAGAAGTGTCTTAAAGTGTGTGTGTGTGCACGTGTTCACACAATTGTGCATGCATGAAGCAGTGTGTGTGTGTGTGTGTTTGTATGTGTGTGTGTGTGTGTGTGTGTGTAATGCTGGAAGCAACCAACATCAGCCACTGACTTTCCCCGTGTGTTTCTTGAGAATCAATTTACTGTGGTAAATTGGCATGTATGAGTTTCCTTTGTGTACATTTCCGTGCCGCGTATGTATGCACTACTATAACATATCTCTGTACAGTCCCTCATGGCCAAATGTATATACTGAATGTATTGTATGGGGACATAGAGACATCAAGGTTCAAAATAAATAAAATTGGGTTTATGAGTTAATGTGTGATATAATGTTTCAGTGTTTTTTGTTTTTGTTTGTTTTTTCAACCACATAATTAGGATTAGGACAAGCCGCTTCCTGTGTCTTCACCATCACCAGTTTCCATGGTGAAGCCTTTTGTCAAGTAGTGGAGAGCGACCATTGTTTGAGTCAAGGACAGAAAGCTGGAGCTGTTATCAAACCACTGCTCCAGCACTTGTTGAGCTCTATTGATCCACATCGTAGCACCGTCCTGTAATATTGTTTTGTTCATCCCAAAAGCGTTGAGCTTGATGTGCGTCTGTGCGAAGCTTGCTAGTCCATACTTCCTTTAGTACAATTAGGTTCTCTGCTTCCGGTAATCACACCTCTGGCATCTTTTTTTCAATAAATACATTTTTTTTTTTGCCTCAAGTAAAAGATTTAGAGGAAATTTCAACCAATAGGAGACAGAAAAGTAGTGTTGATTTCCAATAGTAACACATTATTTTATGGGTCTGTAAAATTAATTCCTACTAGTTATCTAAGAAGTTTGCCAGAAGGACCCTGTTATTAGGTATTCATTACAGTAAAATATGTAAATTTCCTTTTTTTTTAAGTTGCTTTTAAACCAAAGTAATATTCATTTCACATGAATTTAATGTTAGAAACGTAATTTTCCATATTCCTTGTCTTGCATGCTTGCCTGTAGACACATTTTATGCTTTATTTGCATATTCAGATGACCTGCTAAGCACTGACAAAAAGACCATCTGGTTTATGCTTGCAGTTATTTTTAATTAATTAACTGGAGGTGTACCAACTGCCCAATGTATATATTAAAGCTGATTTCCATAGCTCCATAGACATAGGTAAATACCAGTTCACATA
Source organism: Anoplopoma fimbria (assembly GCF_027596085.1). Taxonomy (NCBI): domain Eukaryota; kingdom Metazoa; phylum Chordata; class Actinopteri; order Perciformes; family Anoplopomatidae; genus Anoplopoma; species Anoplopoma fimbria. The sequence continues at coordinate 11,490,114 of NC_072450.1, forward strand.
ACAAATCCATGTTTTATAGACCTTTTGCTACTACAACAACAATCTAGTTGATTGTCTTAATTGTTTTTTAATTTGCCTCTATTGAATTTTCCCATGCACAAGCTGTACTTGTTGCACTGCATTCTTTTCTGTGATTGTGGATACTTTTCAGACAGACACATCACTGTGATACTTACAAGCGATCACACCCTCTGGGGTGTTACTGCTACTTAGAAATTAAACTGAGTCCAGCGTTTAGTTCGGTTAGATAAGATAAGATAAGATAAGATAAGATAATCCTTTATTAGTCCCGCAGCGGGGAAATTTACAGGATTACAGCAGCATAGGGTAAAGTGCACACAAGAGACATAGTAAAAGAAAGACAAGATAAAAATAAAAATGAAATAAAAAAACGTTAGTATTATAAATAAGCAGTAGAAAATCAACAATAACTGAAATATTATATTTACAGACAGAAAAAACTATTAAAGCTATAATTGCACAGTGTATTGAATTGCACAGGTTTTTAGTGTCATGTGGTCTACTGGGAGCAGAGCTGGTTGTGCAGCCTGACAGCAGCAGGAAGGAAGGACCTGCGGTACCTCTCCTTCACACACCGGGGGTGAAGCAGCCGGTGGCTGAAGGAGCTGCACAGAGCTGCCAGGGTGTCCTGCATGGGGTGGGAGGTGTTGTTCATCAGGGATGATAGCTTGGCCATCATCCTCCTGTCTCCCACCACCTCCACCGTATCCAGTGGACACCCCAGCACACTGCTGGCTTTCCTGACAAGCTTGTTGAGTCTCTTCTTGTCAGCTGTCAAGATGCTGCTGCTCCAGCAGACCACTGCATAAAAAATGGCTGATGCCACCACAGAGTCGAAAAAGGTCCTCAGGAGTGCTCCCTGCACTCCTGAGGACCTCAGTCTCCTCAGCAGATACAGTCTGCTCTGACCCTTTTTGTAAAGTGCATTTGAATGATTAGTCCAGTCCAGTTTATTGTTCAAGTGAACACCCAGGTACTTATAAGATTTCACAATCTCAATGTCCTGTCCCTGGATGTTCACTGGTTCCGGAGGACAGTGTTTACCCCGGCGGAAGTCCACCACCAGCTCTTTGGTTTTACCAGAGTTGATCTGGAGGCGGTTCCGCCGGCACCATCCTATGAAGTCCTGGTTCAGTTCTCTGTATTCCCTCTCATCACCGGCGGAGATGAGGCCGACGATTGCAGAGTCGTCAGAGGACTTTTGCTGGTGGCAGGTAGCAGAGTTTTATTTGAAGTCCGATGTGTAGATGGAGAAGAGGATGAAGCCAATTTTGAAGCCAATTTTGAAGCCAATTTTAGGTTGAAGCCAATTTTAACAGTGCGATCTCTAATCCCTTACCCTAAAATCCTTTTCAGAACTGTTGTATTGTGAAAAGCAAAACGTTTTTACACAGCAAATTATAGCCCCTCAACATCTGGTAGGCATTCAGGAGGCGCACAGGCAGCAGGATGTTGCAAAGAAACATTGAACATTCACAGCCCCTCGAGTTTCTTGGTAGTAGGCAGAATCTGTAACGCACACACCTCAAGTTTGGCTTCTGAGAACCACACAGTGTGGACTTTGTATATGTGGCTCTGACAGTGAAACAGTTTTCTGCATTTTAGTGAATGAAATAATGAACATTTTAATGATGATGAGTGAAGCGATAGATGTTATTGCACCATTTTGCTTGTTTTTAGACACTTTTCTTTGGAAATGGCAAATGTAAATTTCCACATAAACAATTATGCAAAAAGAGAATTTGTAACTCGTACAATATCAACACGGTTTACCAACATGCTTATGCACTTCATTACGGGGAAATTCCAAATGGTCCTCATAACGCCCAACTTAATCAAATTTACATCTTAAGACAAAACAAGGAGTGAATTTGCTATTTTAAGTTTCCGCTGGTGGTTTGTTCATGATCTTTGCCTCTCCCTCTCCTGCTGCTCTGTTCTCCTCCAGAGAAGCTCCATCAAGGGTTAAAGCACCTGGGATGAAATGCATCAAAGGCGCCTTTGTCTACAAAAAGAAGGGGAAGAATAAAAGCACGGCCTCGAAAGCAATGAATGGCCGCCAAGGGGATAAAATGGCCTTGCGTCCGTCAGAAGCTCATTTCATATTCCGCTCAGTCACGCCAGGCAGAAAGCAATCTCAGGTAACAGACCTTATGTTAATAACACATGAGTTGCCTCCTTTCACAAAGACAAAAGCGGATGGAGGGCACTATACCAACTCCATCCTTTCCTCTTCCTCTGGCACATGTGACGATATCGCCTGGAGAGAAATTGTTGGTTTTGTTCGGCTTGTCTGTGAGGGCTTGATTAGAGGAGCTCTTACACCGTTTCTAAAGGTCTGCTGTTGATGATTTCTTGGCTTAACATATTGCCTTTAATGACATGGTGCAAAACCTTGCTCATTACCTGAATCCCAGGTCACTGTGAGAGTAATTGAGCGGATTTGTGAGAGCTTCAAAGCTCCAGGCTTGATTCATTAAGGAGACATCTTTCCCCCGGTTGTTTAAGGCATTTCCTGATCCTGATCAGAAGTGTGTTTCCACCACAGTGCCTTTGTGATAACATAAAAAATAGACGTAAAAAAAAGAGAAAGCCTTTCAAAGTTTGAGGAATAATGTGACTCTTCACAGCTTTTAAAAACCTCTTTTTCCATGCCCCTGTGATAACTCTGAAAAAGTCTAATAAACAGGGACTCAATTTATCTAAAAAATGAAGTAGCAAATGGAATATACCTTTGGAATAGACAGTAGACAATAGACAATAGCTGCATGTTTTTCATTATTTCTGCTCCTTCTTAGATCTTCAAGGTTGGTCGTTACTCCTATAGTTTTAGTGCAATAAATAATACTCTAGATGTTTTTGGAATAGCCAAGTCTTACATTGCTGAAGAGGTTTTGAAAGAGTCGACAGGTTCAAACAATACTTTTTTAATTTCAGTTCTCTCATGACAAAAAGGGATGGATATGGAGGATTTAATATCAGACAAGGCCCTAAGAGATTACCTATAGTCAATACTTCTCTCACAGTTGACAACAAAATGGACCTAAATGTGGTGTGCAATAACAGCTTCTCTATACCATCTGTGTGACGGCATTTCAGAGTGTTTCCATGACAACTTCACATGAATTTTCACAGTAAATCTTTTAGAATATCTGCAGTTGTGAGGCTTGTGATGGAAGTCTATGCATAACAACAGTAAACAGACTCAAAACAAGACTGTAAATGCTGCAACACATCTGATTACTCAGCTTACTAGCAACAGAAGTACAGAACAACATGTCTGAATGGAAATCAACGTGAAGACTGGGTGAGCAGTCTCCTTTTTTTAAATTTTCTAGAAAGGCGATGACATTTTTATTCACCATTGTTTTGTTGAAACTATGACACTGTTTCCTTCAGCACAGTGGAAATGCTTTATTTTTTAAAAATACCCTTGGAGGCAGTTGGAGGTGGAAATTGCCCGCGGGTGTGCGTGCATATAAAACGGTAATGGGGACAGACGGACACAAAGCGCTGTTTGGGTGCTGTGCTCATGAAAGGGCAATCCGCTGATTGAGCTGTCACATTCACAGATGCAGTAATAAAACTAAACAGGGCAATTACTGTAGATGGAGAACAGTAGACGGCGGAGGGGGGCATGCAATATGTCCTCCCCTAAAATACCCTGATGGGAGACAACGAGACAAAGCAAATGTAGCCTTCTGTAATAAGACTGGAGGGGGGGGGGCTCTGCTAATGTTAACAATGACAAGCACAGAAACATCTCAGTGGATGTCAGTGAAGCTATCACCTAATCTGAGAGACTTAGTTACTGGCTGTCTAAACCTGATACCGTCTTTGGAAAATGAACCATTTATCAGAAAACTGTTCAACAGAGGGAACATCAAAAGCATTTTTTTTTTTTTAATTTAGGAAAGAAAGAAATAGCAAAAAAATTAATAAAACACAATGTCTGGCAGGATGACTGGCAATGTTTGGCAGGATATGATTATCAGTAATGTCTGGATAGAAATAAACTACTGCATTGCCATCTAGTGTACAAATATATGAATAACATACATTTGGTTAAAAATCCTCTGTATGGTTTGTATTTAAGAGGCACACATGTTAATACAGCAACCCAGTACTTATGATTAAATGTTTGTACGATTAAGAAGTAAACAAACGTGATAAAAGGAATCTGGGCCGGCACAAGGTGACCTTATAATTGCACATCTGTATTTTCAACAGACTGACTGGACCAATGCAATACATTTACAGTCAATGCCACCTATTAAACAGGAAGACAGGCTCAGGAGTTGATGAGGTAATCATGATCACATTTATTATACATCCAGTCAAAACTGTCATGAACTTTGTGGAGCTCAGATATGATACTGTATGTAAATTGGGTGAACAGGGTATTAATAATAATTAAAAAAGATGTATACTGTATGTCTAAAGCCATAATTTCTCTTGTCTGAGAAGCAGGATGCTTAAACGTGTTCCTGCTCTCTCTCTCTCTCTCTCTCTCTCTCTCTCCTTTATAAAGGCTGATGTCTGTGGGGTTATGGGCTCAGAGTCCTGGGCCTCCAGCAAATATGAGCTCCAGGGCAGCCTGGATGTCACCATCTGTGGCCTGCAGCGCCCTCAGCATCAGATCCTCATCCTGGATCCCCATGTCCCTGAGCTGCTGCATCTGGGACTGCCAGCGGCCCTAGAATAACAAAAAACACATTCACTGAATGAGTATTTTATCCAAAGACCAACCAGTCTAAAGCGACAATCCTGTTCAGTCCAGCCTCATTTTAGCTCTGCATAAATGATTTACCGCTGCAGTGTATGCCAGTAGGCCAGTTACCATTTAAATATAGTTTGATATTTCAAAGTATATTTCCTTAATGAAACCAATATGTTAGGTTTAGTCTGTGAGTCGACCTCCTCACCTGTAGAGCGGTCATGTTGGAGGCCTGCAGAGCTTGCTGTAGAGCCTGGCTGAAGAGATCGTTACTGACCGGGGTCCCTGCTGGCATCGGGGCTACGCCACTGGAGGGGTCCGACTATGTGAAAGACAGAAAAGAAAAAACAAAAGATGAATATATGTATCTGCAATAATGTGTCAGAGATTCTGTTTTCATTGCATATAAATGTATTTAATGTGCAAACATTTTAATCATAAGTCATTTCGAAATTGGTTCAGTAGTTAAATAGCGAAAAATAAGATAAGATAAAATAAGATATTCCTTTATTAGTCCCGCAGTGGGGAAATTTACAGGATTTACAGCAGCATAGAGGATAGTGCAAACAAGAGACATAGAGAAAAAACAAGATCAAAAACAAGTATTATAAATAAGCAAATAAGCAGTAAAAACAGTAAAGAATATAAAAAGAAAAAAACAAAAAGGTAAAAAATATTAAATAACTAAAATATTATATATACAGACAGAATAACTATTAAAATGTTTCTTATTCCGAATGTAAATACACCTCACCTGGCTTGAAGTTGTTGGAGTGACCGCACTGCTGTCAGGAGTGCTGGCGAGGGCCAAAGCTGTCGCCAGCTCGCTTTGTGTTATTGGTCGAGGGCCCGTCGCTCCACTGTGGCTCAGAGACACTGGTCGCATTCCCCCGGAGCCTCCTGCTCGGTTGGAGGGACCTGCTGGACTTCCCTGTCACACACATTAAGATAAACAGAAATAGCCCCTAGCATCATCAGTTCTCTTTTACATGATATCTGATGTTGAGTGTCGAGCAGAGTTACTCACAGACTGGAAATCGTCCTCGTCGTCAGACATGCCCTCAAACATGAAGCCCCCTGCCAGATAAAAAGAAGATTTATAGTGAAAAAAATTGATTAAAAGGGCAGAAAATGAGTTGTACAAGCCTCTTTTAACATATTATAGATTTTGCCTGTTTTTACTGCATCATCGTGCTTCCTCACCTGGCATATCACTGTAGGAACTGGCAGAGACGTTGCGAGAAGAGCTGCCGCTGGATTGAGTGGGCATGCTGCCTGCCACAGAGTGCAGGACTAGGATGATGGCATTGACGAGGGCTGGGTGGGAACTGATCAATCTACGGAAATGACAGAAGAGCTTGGCTGTGAATTTAAATTACCTTCCGTGCTGTACTCCCCAATTACGTGTCACATCAGAGCCAATAACAAAGAAAAGCCACACTCACACATCCAGCATGCTAGGGTCTGTGAACTGCACGAACAGATCTTTGTCTTGGAGCACACCTGAACACGTAAAAGGGCGTTAGGGGAAATGTTACCATTTGCATATTTGCATGGTACAATGAGATGGCATAGCAGTATTAAGCAGGTCTTACCGAGAGCAACCGGGTCCGACCTGAGCCCCGGTGTAGCCACAATGATCTGATCCAAAGACTCTTTATTTGTCAGCATTTTATATACCTAAGTGTGGGGAAAGACAGTTAGTCCCATTTGTAAATGTAGCATCAGGGGTAAAAAATCTACAGAAACTCAGTTAGTGTAGAAAAGTTGCAGGAATAGTAGCGCTAGTAATTGTTCATATAGTCAAACAACACTTAATGAACAATATGTTGGCTGTTACTGAACATTATTGAGTCTAATTTACATTATTATACTAAATCAATTCTAATTTAAATTATACATGACTGGTGCTGACAAGTATTTCCATCCACATCTGTGCCAATCTAAATGGATCAATATCAATAAGGGAGGAGCTCATACTGTATCAGTTTATGGCAAAGAAATATTTACATTCTCATCTGATCTGTTGGTTTTCTAAATCTGTTTGTGCCTGGTAGGTTTGCGCCACGGTAAGCTGCCAGTCTATAATAGCTAAACCTGTTCCTGTTGAAGAGAATCTTCAGCCAGCTCGAAGCTGCCAAGGATCCTGTTTACACGTCCACTGAAATGCATCTAGAGTGATCCAATCAGAGGTAAACGGCTGAGAACACAGGGTGTCTGTACGCAACGGACTGAGGAGAAACATCCAACCACCCAAGACAAATACCCTCAGGTCAAGGATGTGCTTGTCCAAAAATGTGTTAAGTCCAAACACACCAATGCATTCCTGCATTTGGCAGTGAAGTACAAATTATTTACCTATTAATTCACTTTTTACTGTGTGTAAGGCATGGCAAAGCTACCAGATTTGACTGGATACAGTGTATTGCCAATGTCAGATAACTCAGACAAGTTTAGATTGAAGAAAGGATGAATTCAATTTAACCAACTACCCTCTTCTATAGCTGTATGGCCACTTGCAAATGTGCAAATATATATATACACAGTCCCTGTTCTCCTAGGTATATAATTCAATTAGAAGAGAAGTTAAATCTGATCACAAGAGGTTAATCAGGGCGCATTTCAGATTATATTGTAACGGCAAGTCTGAATGTACCTGAGTAGAAGCATAACTAAAGCCTAATCCTTTGCCATTCAGTTAAAACTGAAGGCTGAGAGATTGAACAAAAGACCATCGAAAAATTAAATTAAAGATAGTTATTTATACACATTCTATCTACTACCCTAAAATAATGATCTAAACTTAAGCATGTAGGTAGATCAAATGGGACATAATTTAAACTTCATGGAGCACATTTTGTTCGGGGGTCATGGGCAGCATGCTGTGCTCGTTCCTGTGAGTGTTCCCTACTCACTGAGTCTCTGTAGGCAGAGTTTAGAGAGTGAAGAGCAGCATGAAACACCCTGAACTCCCTGGCTGCAGTTGCTCTGTTTACAGGCTCTAGAAAAGAAACACACCCACACTTTAAGTTTCATTGACAGTACAGCTTAAACACAATGTATCCCAATGCTTAAATGACAAACATGCATACCTGAATTGTTCGCTGAGTCTGGCCAAGTCTTTTTGAGGATGTGTAAGGTGGATCCCGATTGAATCCCACAGGCATCCAGAGTCAAGTCGTCCTTCAGTTTCCGCCCACAGTGGACCAGCTCTGATACGAGACATGAACAGAGACAGAACATTTAAAAAGGACAAAAACAATGTGTATACAACGTACAACAAAAGCACACAAACATTGAAACATTTATTAAACAGCTGATTTATTTTGCTGCCCCCGCGACCCGGCCCCGGATAAGCAGAAGGAAATGGATGGATGGATGGATGATTTATTTTTACACACCTATTAGTTCAGGATCTGGGATGGTGTCTGGGATCTGTGCTGCCACCAGTTGTTTCACAGTAGCGATCCTGTATCCTCCAGGTGGGACATCCCCTGGCATCATGTCCGGGAAGTGGAAGGTGGATTTGGGCCGATCCACCAGCTTCAAGGACAGGTGCCAGTCTGAAGAAGCCATCTCTAACTTTTTTCACAAACAGAACACAACCTTAACATGGCGTACAGATGTGATCAGTAATTACTGGTGTGAGACTGAGGTAGCTACAGTACCAGTCAAAAGTTTGGACACACCTTCTCATTCAACTACTTTGAAGAATCTAAAATATAAAACATATTCTGGTTTGTTGAGCATTTGTTTGTTTACCACATAATTCCATATGTGTTCCTTCATAGTTTGGATGTCTTCAAAATAAAAATAAAAATAAGGAAAAAACATTGAATGAGAAGGTGTGTCCAAACTTTTGACTGGTACTGTATAAGTAAAATGATATATTATAATTCCACTGTGCTTTCATTTGAAGATATATCATGTAAAATAATGACACTTCTATTTTAGTTCAGTACCCCATACTAAAAAAAAAATAAACATTAGACGAATAACACAACGATTAATTTAGAGGAGGGACTCATTTATCACCTCGTTTATTATTTGGGGGGTTTTGACATGAAACGTGACGTTAGCAGACCTTGGCAACCCCGGTTAGCTGCTTAGCTTCGCTAAAGAAAACATGCCGATTAGCTCAATTAAACGTTAACTATTCATAAACTGTGTCTGGTAAAGAACAATCACCTAATACAACCAACAGACACGTCAGTCATAAACACCACTAAAAGTGCTGTCTTCGTGAAAGAACAGCACACTCACTCACCATCTTTGTTGTTGACACTCGATTCACTTCCTGGTTTTGGTCACGTGGTGAACGATACGTTCACGTCCACTGGTCCAAACCGGTTTTTTTTTTTAAACATCCATGATCCAAACCAAGTTTTTTTTTTTTTTTTCCTTTACCTCTCCCTGTCTTTCATTGTTTTTTTTTTAACCATTTACAATCCTAAATCCTCACCCTTCTTCTCACTCACTCCTCTAGACAAAAAGAAAACTGTTGAAGCCAATTTAAATAATCAACCCCGGCTTTTATTGACACTATGTGTCCATAGTATGACGTTACCTCTATAGTTTTAAGTATACAATATAACCACCTTCACAATTTATTTTCTTGCTCCATATTCAAGATTTTCTTAGGTTGTCATGTCTTGGGCAAACGTGATTCCAGACAGTCATTTTATGGTCCACATGTCCCATTTTATCCTCATCTAACTCAAAGTATGCAGTTTAATATCTGGGTGTTTCAATCACCATATAGGCTGCGGTTGCAGTGATGCGTTTAAGGACCATATGATAAATGAAGATACAACTTATCCGGTATAAAGATTAAAATAAAAATACTTCCAGCTGCCCACAGACAAGCTCAGTGTGAACTAAAACGCACTTAAATAAATGCAGTTTAGTCTACAGTATGTGGTAATAAAACGAGGGAGATATCGGTGTGTTCATAAATGGTTAACTGGGGGTCGGGACTCCAGAGTCAGTTTTCTCCCCTCGGCATGACATCACTGCTGGACAAAGCAGCAAGGAGTGGTTACTGAGGAGAACCGTCCCAAATCAATGGAACAAACCCACAGACTGAGACATAAACCCGACGACCAGACAAAGCACTAGTCCCCTCGGCAGCAGTTTTAAGAGGAATTAACTACTCCGGGAAATAACATCTGCTGCTCCGCGCAGAGAAAATAGTCCCCGCCGGTGGATGGTTGGTGCTTTCTAAGTTTCGCCCTCCTAACATGGTAAGCCTTAAGATATAATGTGTCTGTGAGAAGAGCTAACGGTAATGTTATCATAATAAAGCATAACTTTGAATTTGTGTTATTCTCAAAGACGTTCAGCAGCTGTCGGGGAGCAGAAGAACCCCTTGAACTCCACGTAGGATAAACTGGTTCACATAGTTGGCTCCATTCATTGGCTCCATGTCATGTCTGCCAATTGTGTTTGTAGTTTGGCTAAGCTACACAGAAGGTGTACAGTTTCACATAATCTGTGAATGAAGTCGACTGCGCCCCCTCTTGACGGAAAGTCAACACTGCAGCAATGCAGTTAATCTGTGTGATGGCAACTTCCATAACTCAAAATGTGGACATAAAAGTAATAGTTACAGAACCAGTCAAAAGTTTGGACACACCTTCTCATTCAATGGTTTTCTTTATTTTTTATTTTTTATTTTTTTCTACATTGTAGATTAATATTGAAGACATCCAAACTATGAAGGAACACATATGGAATTATGTGGTAAACAAACAAATGCTCAACAAACCAGAATATGTTTTATATTTTAGATTCTTCAAAGTAGTTGAATGAGAAGGTGTGTCCAAACTTTTGACTGGTACTGTATGCGTTTGCATTTGGGCCATTTCGCTGAATAGGTGCTTTTTTCCCCCAGGAGATAATATGCATATTTTTTTCCCCCAGATAAGTAACTGTATGAACTCTCATTTATGAAGCAAAGTGTCCTTCTCTTTGTCCTGATTATACTACATCATGTCAAACCTCAAAAACACTGCAAAATAGGATTTCAGCCTGTCCCCATCTCTAACACTACAATTTACCATGAAATATAATGATTAAGATCCTTTAAACATGCTTTTTTGTGTGACTCTATTTGCAATTTAGACTTTTAATATATTATCTCATGAGAAATTGATAATATATTAGTTAAAATACACATATCCGTTGTGTCCTCAGTGAGGTTTACTCCCTTTCTCTCTCTAAAAAAAAAGACATCACACAAGTCACATGATTAGCCTCATTAGTCTCTTGAAAAAAGAAGCATTGTTGTTTGTTTATGTATGTCAATCTCAAAGTACACTCCTGTTACCTAAATTATTTCTTATTGTTAATATATTGTTTTTTTGTTCATTTAGGTACTAAGTCTTCTCATGCTATTAGAATTGATGTCATGTGGCTACTTTAAATGCATATGCCAATGTATTTGTGCTAAAATACCTAGGAAAGAAATGAATGAAGTGAATGTAGCATAACATTTGATACTTAAACATGTGTGTTAAATGTGTAATGAAAAAAGTAAAAAAAAAAAAGTATCATTTTGAAAAGTTACAACATGTAAATGGCATTGGTTGGGCAAAACTGCCTGTTTGGCACTGGCAAGTGATAGGATTGTTTCCCCAGTGATGCATTAAGGTCATATGTTAGTCCAATTGTTGCTTTTTCTTAATAAATCCTCACTCAGTCAGTGCAATAACTTAGTCCATACAACTACACGTATGGACTTGTATAAGCAAAAACATATATAAGTATGCTTTCTTCTCTCTCTCTCTCTCTCTCTCTCTCTCTCTCTCTCTCTCTCTCTCTCTCTCTCATTCATAAACTGTACCAGAATAAGCGAGGTGACAGTGGTTTCCTACTTGAAGTTCAGAACCCCACAAGGGGACCCAAGACAAATCTGAAGGGTCAATAAATAATTAACATAATAGAAAAGTATACAATACGTATACAATACATCTTCCTGCTACACTGTATTATGCTTATTTCTTTTCTGACCTATGACAAATGGAAAGGTTTCGGAACCATTGGGATAGGAGATGCTTTACTCCAGACTGTAATGAGGAGGCTGCCTGGCCTCGTGCTGCCTTTATCACATGATAGTGCAGCTGTGGTCTGTTGGCAGGTGCAGCTTCCTGTGAAAGTATGAGGAAACCGTTTGGATTTGTGTAGGAAATGATTTCTGACATAGTGGAGAGATAATGATGTTATTTGACTCTGTACAGCACGCTCGCTCGCATTTTATCTTGCCAGGGCTGTGATTGCATTGTTCATAGTACTATTTCATCTCCATATTAATACACATATATGTCAAGCTGCCTTGAGATAAAGGTCACTCTCAATTGGCTACTGTGGCTTTTAAAAAAAAGTAGGATGCTGGAGTATAGGTCACATTGCATACTGATCCTATACACTTGTCTGGTCTTAAGGAGAAACATAGGCCCAGTTCTCACTGCCTCATGCTACTTATCAGTGAGAAAAATAATGTACAATCTAATACTGCATTATCTTATATTATTGGATGCTGTATGACACTGATGCATGGCCTAGTGTGAATGGTCAATTTGAGTGCTTGTAGTTAAAAAGAAAGTTGTCAAGTAAAACCTTCACACAACGTCTGACCCAAACAGCTTTGAAGTTTAGTTTTCTTTTTTAGTTTGACAAACTACTGTATAGTTTGACAAAGTATTGCACTAATTGACTTCATTTCTATGGGGAAAATTTCCCTCCATGAAGTGAATTCAGTCGACCGAGGGATTGCTAAATTCTCCCCACCGCTGCCATATGGATTTGAAAGGCTCACTTTCACCCGACGACGTAGACCTTTTATGGAACCGGTTTCCTCCAGGTTGGAAATGTCCCCATAGCCAAGGGTTGAATGGTTCCCAATGGTTTGAGGAGCTATGGCAATGGTGCCAGCCATATGCCAATGAGACATTTAAGCAGAAGGTCAGTAAGATTAATTATTTTAATAGTTTTTAAGAACGGCTTTGTCATGTAGGAGAAGAGTGGACTAAAGAACAGTAGTGTCAGTAAAAAGACAAACTGTCCGATTTGCTCGAAAGAATACTGCAATGGTACAATGCCCATGGCGAAATAGTAAATCTTAATGTTCTGTGATACTTCATAGTCATTTCTCTTTCCTTTTGACCTCAGTAAGAAGCTTAATAATCCTTAGCGCAGTGTCAGAATGAAATACACGGGTGATTATGGCTCAAAAGCTGCCGACCAATCACTAAACGATTTTCAAGACATTCAGACTGTTACACAGTCATTCACTGACGTTTATTTTCCATTTTAATGGTCTTCAACTTAGAGAGCACCGTTATTAGTTCATTTCTTGAACAGCATTAAAATCTGAATAAAGTACCAGGAATAGTTTTGGTATGTTGGTTTGATATAGTGATAACATAGCCTTTTTTTCAAAATACAACTTTCAATAATCATAAAACTTCAAGTTTATTGTGTCATTATATTCTTAAGGTTGCTGCTTGTAAGTGTGGTCAGCTTGTTTTGAACTCACGACATTGAAGGGACTTGTTAAAGTTCAAGCATAAAATGAAAGGAAGTATAAAGAGTTAACTTGCTGGCATGGGGTCGGAAAAAGTGCTTGAGTCATTCAGTAAAATTCCCTTTGATGGCTTCCTGGTGTCTGGACAGCACAGGCCTAGTCAGACTGTGGTTTGGTGTGTTGGCACATTTCAGTTCATGCGATCCTCAGGGCACTGAGCAGATATACTTACAGTAATCTTGCCCCTTCTGCTCTTTCCTTCACGGAATATTAATGCAGATGTTTGAATGCCTGTGCAGTGAACAACCCTTATTCTCTGCCTCTGAGGGTAAATATCTTGGGAGATTCAGATCGTGTTACAAGCATCTCTTTTGAGTTTGTCTCCAGCAAGCTAATGCCGTCTGTGAGTCCAGGGAGTGAATGTTGAGTGTTCTGTTATGGAAACTTAGTGATGAAGCTGCACTCCTGCCCACATCCTCTCTGCTGAAGCCATAAATGGAAAAGGTTTTGGTTCAGCCTGAGGTGGAGCTACAGCTTTCATCAATATAATCATTCATAGTAATAAAATACCCATACTGATCTGTAAGCGGCCCTCCCCAATTTCATTGTATTTCTATTTGTCCAAAATGTCTAAAAAAACAAAGTCACCTGAACTTGTAGTTTGTAGATTTGTGTGACATTTAGCTGCCGTAACGTTTCTCTATTTTTGATTGGTGGGGCTGGACAGCTTCTAGCATCAGAAAAAAGTTGAGAAACAGCCACAGTGGTCACTGCAAATGTTGAATAAGAAGTGGAAAAAGTTAAAACAATTTTCTCAAGTATTCGAAAAAACTTTTAAAGGCGGATATATGCTTGTTTTATAATATTGTCAGACTAGTATTTTCTGTTTCCTTGTCAAACAACTGCATTTATTACTATCAATGGTCTTAAAAACAGAAAGAAAAAAAGTGTGTGTGTGTGTGTGTGTGTGTGTGTGTGTGTGTGTGTGTGTGTGTGTGTGTGATATGTGTGTGTGTGTGTGTGTGTGTGTGTGTTTGTCAACAAACACAGAAATTAAAGTGACTGTTTTTGATCCTTCACTCTGGATGTGAATATTGTAAATGACAGCATTGTGTGATCACAAAGTCATACACTATTCTTTTTTTGTCAACAAACACAGAAATTAAAGAGAAGGAGAGAAGAGATTTGACTGTTTTTGATACTTCACTCTGGATGTAGAACATTTTAAAGATCTAAAATCTAAAATTCTTTAAACAAACTTCTAAAAACACAACTTTAGATATTAAACATTTTCACACATCAAAATATAAATATTTAATTATCTAGATGGCTAGTATCTTCATTTATTTATGGAAAAGAAGATTATATTTTCATATTTATGGGATTTCTTGATTAATGGGTTGACTCACCATCATCACAGATACTTGGCTTTTATAAAGAGGAATTGAGAATGAAGTTAAACAGGAAGACATCGATTACAAACCACAAGAAAATGAGTGTAAAAAAAAAGCATGATCATGTGCTCTTGTGCTAAGAAAAGTTGTCACACCAACTCAGTTATTGACAGGAAACCAACAGTTTTTTTAACTGTTGGTAGATTATTGCTCACATTCCTTTCTGCTTGCATAAATGTCTTGCATATTATAACCCAATACAGATATCTGGAGAAGATATTCAACGACTCAAATGACTGTAGAATCTTTCTAGATATGTTTATTGGTGATCTAGATCAATGAAGTAGAAATAACCCATTTGGTTGAAATGCTGAGTCTGTTTTAACATCTTCCCTTCTCTGTTTTTGTCTTCCTCCTTTTTGTACTTGACTAACTTGCATCTAATACATTCTGTGTATCCATCTTTGTGCAGTGTGTCCCTCTAGCTTTGAGATATTCATGAAAATCTGATATTTTTCAAATTGCAAGTTATTAGTTTTGTGCTATTTTATTATGTATAATTAAAAAAAAAAGATCCTAATGAGTTCAGTTTTTTATGCTCAGAAATGTATGTGTAAGACATAGCTATAGTCCACAGATCATAAACCAAAAGACATGCAACAATCAAACATGGACACTTTGAAACTGTAGCAGTGAATTAGATTTACAGCCTTGCTTTTGTTTACACAATTATTTATAATAGTTGACTCTTGAACATTGGCTTACTATCAATGTTTTATCTAAAACACAATTACAAGTAGTTTTTCTCTCAACAAATACAGATACAAAGAGTGACCTCTACCAATCTCTCTGAGAATGATACCTCATAAATATTTCATGCTTGGTGGAGTGGAAGTAGAAGGACTGAGGATAGTTTTGTCTGCCTCTACTCACTCTTTAAGTAGTGTTTTCCCTCTAGAAAGCAGAAAGAATGAGTTAGCTTGGCAATTTCCTGTCAGCTTTGGAAGTCCCCATTTGTCATCACAGCTCCACTCCTTCTGAAAGAGAAAAGCCTTGAGGGGGCCGGAGAAAAGAAAGAAATTGTCTAATTCAGATAAATTTGTTAATCTAGAGAAAAAAAACCAAAAAAAAACATCTATACTGTCAAACAGACAGCTTCATGAAAAATGTTAATCTCAAACTCCACCCACTTGAGAGACTAAGCAATCTGAAACAAAGGCGTATAAGACACTCTTTTATGTCTCACTTCCTAATCAGCCTTCTATCCGCTTCTAGTCTTATTTTGCAGTGCTATTGTGTTTCCATGTCATTACAATCTTCCACCTCCTCAGACGTCTGTGTGTTTTTTTCCCCTGCAGCGCCGTGTCTGAAGAAGTTGACCTGCGGTTTGGAATCCACCCTGGAGACCATGCTGTCCCTCCTGCTTCCCGCAATGCTGGCCGTCCAAGCTATGGGTGGGTGTCGCCCCTGCCTGTGCCCTGCCATTAGATCAGAATCACCGCAATGGGGGAAAATGCCACTGACTGTTAAACAATATGCCCTGCAGGGTCTTTTAGTCTTCCCCCTTCAAAGGCTTCACTGGACAAAACAACAGTTCAAATGAGGCTACTCCCAAAAATAATGTGCCAATACTTTAAAAGTTATAAACCCTCCTCGTTTAAACTCTAAACCATCCTGACAAGTTGACAAAGAACATATTCTTATTGATATAGACTTCCTGCCTCAGGGAGTAAAAAAGGACATTTTTCATTTTTAAGTTGAGTTTACACAGGGTTACAACTGCGTGTGCTTTTTATATATTTTTGTGATAATTCAGCCTGTAAAACAGAATAGCTTTGACCTTTTCCAGACAGGTGAGGAATAGAGCTTGAGGCTAGGGTGAGGCCCCTCGATGAAAAGTGCTCCAAGTGCAGTTTTCTTCTGCTGTGACTCAGGCAGTGGGGTGTGGAAGTCATCCTCTTATATTTATAACACCGGGAAGCACTGTGGTGGTTGATGTTGCAACTGAAGATTCATAACTCATGCACTCAAAAGTTTTACTTCAGTAGAAATGGTTGCTCGAAGAAAAACCTGTGTCATCATAAAAGGAGAGACAAATAGCCTTTGCAGGCATGATAACGTCTCAAGACACGGTGAATAAAGAAGGGAATTGGTAATGTCAAAAGAGGGATCGGCAGTGCATATATTTTAACACCAGCCTTATCCCAGTCAGTGTGGGGCTAACACATAATGTAAATTAAAATCTGATAGCAAATGCTATTTCTTTATATTAATGAGGAGCCTAAAGAAGGAGGTAGTCAGCTCTGAAAGTTTTTTTTTTTTTTTTTTTTTACAAACTGGACTCTGCATACTAGATACTACATACTACCCACAAAGTTCACAAAAAACTTTAAATGTCCAAACCACCATCATTTAAAACAAGCTATTTTTCGCCTTTTCTGCTCTCTGGTTGAGCAGACACAACCTCCTATCAGCCATCAGTAGCACATTTCAATCTTGACTCAGTGGACATGAGTGTCTTCGGTGGTTCATTAGGGACCTATTCTCTCCAAGCACAAATGGGCCTGCGGCCTGCTCATTACCGGCTGTGTGGCATCCACTAACTCGCTCCTCTCACCGGGAGGGAAGAGGAGGAGGAGGTGTCGGGGACTGATGGAGCTCTTTAACTCACGGGTAATGGGCTATTGTAGCTCACACAATGATTCAGTTTCTCTCTGCTAACTGGAGCACTAAGTGAATTAGCTGGAGTCTAGTTTGATGCTATAGTCTGCATATGAGACATTGTATTATGACACAAAAACACTACTTGCCTTTCGAAGTTTATTTGACTTAGTGTACTATTTGTAACTTCAACTGTTCCACCATCTTCAAAGAGTTAAGGTGCAATACAGACAAAACAATCCGACTTCATTTTTCATTCTGTTTTAATTAATCTATGGAGTGCAGTGGAACAAACTTTGTAACATTGTTGACAGACATATTTATGCAGTCATATTTTTTTTTACCAGTATAGGACAACAGTAATTATCTGAGTAACTAATTAAAGGTCAATTTGGCTGCCTTTGATTTATAAACGGCCGTGTTGTGGCTGCTGTTGGTCACCCAAACAGAAACCCTGCAGACTTGTGTAATTATATGAGCCGCTGTGTGTGTGTTTTTGTATGTGTATTTGTGTGCATGTCTATGTGGTTATGATTCAGGGTCTCCCAGGTCCCCAGGTCCCTCCCTGGGATTACTGGCTGTAATCTTCCCTGTGTTCAACCGTGTCATTTCTCGATAACTCCTGCAAGTGCCCATATCAGTAGACCCGATTCCACTTTTGTGGTCTCTGGCGACACACTTCCTATCATGAGAGCAGTATTTGTGGAAGAAGAAAACACAAGGACAGCACACGCCAACACTGTCATCCCGACGCAGTAACATTGTCTGTGTAGCTCCCAGCTGTATCCTGACTCAGTAGTCAGATGATGGATCATTCTCTGTGAAAACGCTCCCTGATGTTGCACATACAGTGCTGCACAGCTGTTGTGTCACTGCAGCGGGGAAGAGGCTTGTCTGTGAGGGGGGGGTTATTGTGTCTGTGCTTAAGTGCACTATTGAGGATGCCAAAGTAAGAGAAATGTGCGTCTCCATCCTAGTCTGGCTTTGACCCTTGACACTGCCGATTGCTTATAATGGCTTCGTTTTTTTCTCATTTCTCGCTCTCATTATAACCCACACTGGTTATACAAATGTCAGCAAAAATGTGTGAAAAATGTCATTGCATATGTACAGTAATGACTGAACAGTAGTTGAATACAGTAGCATCCTTGGCTCACTCCAGCACCGCACACAGCAGTGTCAGCCAGTGGCAGAGCTAACAGGAGGCTGTCTAGCTAATTGCTTGTTGTTGTCAGTCTCTGTTCAGTTAGCACAGCCGCTGGGCTGCCAGAGCTCGCCTTGTGCAGCTCTTAGCGCCCAAACAATGAAAAGACAATTGTATCCGTGTAAATGCAGAAACGGAAAAGCTGACCCAATTTCACTCCCAGTGATGGGAGCTGTAAGGTAATTCAAATTAATTAGCATAATTGGATAGATTGCATCTAGCATAGCAGTCAGCAGGCACACATTATGGCGGGGCTGCGGAGCGTGAAAATAGGCCGCTCATGTCTGCATCTCTGGTGTACTTTTTAAAGGTCTGCTAACTCTCAATGCCCTCTTCCTGTCCTCCTTTTCTCTTCACAGCAATTGATTCCGCGGAGAGGGGACACTTTAGCGTGTGCGGAAATTCAATTTAGGGTTATTACCCCATATCTGTGATGTTCTTGCTAATTTGATTGCGTCCAGTGAAGTATCCTTTTAAAAACAATCGAGGACAGGCTCAACAAAGATTGGTTTCGCCGCAATGCATACATAATGAGCAGCCTCTGTTGGCCTGCCTCTGTCTCACCGTTTCCCCAGCTCTTCTTTTTTTCCTCACAGTGCGCTCACTGTAACTGAGTGCATTACCCAACAAGCACCTCATGATTATTTCAACAAGTCCTTAAAAAATTTTTTTTTTAGGACTTAATATGCCGAGATTGCAGTTCTGGAGGGGAAGAGGGGCCCGCAGCCATATGTGGGTCTGTTGTGTGCCTAGTGGGCTGTGATGAATGGGTTGAACGGATGCTGGTCTGTGCTTGGAAGGCATCACAGCCGCTGACTCGCTGAGAAAGTAACACGGCAGCTGACACAAGGGAGACACCCGCCTCCAGGGTGTTGCCCCGGTGACGTGGCGGTGGTGATGACAGGCGCAAGGGGCTCTGTCACCAAGACGACGAACAGCTGGCGGCAAACTGACCCCATGCATGACTCTGCAAAGGACATGAACCTGTGAAAGAGCTGGAAAAAATCATTTCATAAGACAGCAGATGGATAACACCTTCCTCATCAGAGAGATCAGAAAATATAAGTCTTTCTCATCAACTCTTTCTGGCTCCTCTGTAATGATGACCTTGGTGTTTGTAGGCCATTAGGATAAATTAGCTGCACTCGAGTCAGATCTGACATTGTGACCCTCCTACTACTTGCGATGCTTCATTTTGCACCACACCGCTCCTCTCCTTTCCATCACCGGCCTCCTGCTCATCAAAGTCTCTCCGTCTCTCAGGTTCGCAAGCCAGAGACTTGTCCTTTATCTTTCCACTGTTCTTCAGCCGGCCATATTATCTGACTGCCGGAGCCCATTAAGGGGTTATTGACGGGAAATGAGATGTCATACATCTATGAAGGAAGCAAGACAGAGGGAGCAGAGATAGGGAGCAAGAAACGGAGCGGGGAAAAAAAGAAGAGAAAATGGCACAAAAGTGAGTCCCATCTTGATTTATGACTGGAAATAAGCAATATCAGAATCCTTGTCTTCCCTATCTGCCATCACCTGTTTCTCTCCCTGAGTGAGGGAAGTCACACTCCCAAATGAGTTCCTCGAGCAAAAATGTGGGAGGAAGAGATTATGTTCAGAGCTTAATGTTGAAAGTGACCTCTTTACACAACAGAAGGCTTCAAGTCTCACTTAATCTCATCCATATTGTGCCTCTTCCACTGAGGGTCCATTTATATAAAAAAAACAAAAAAACAAAAAAAACTGCTCCAGACACAGGCTCTTTTTCAGATTGCTAATTTCCGACCAAGTCATGCATACTATGCACACACCCCTAATGTTTTCCAGATGCAAATTTTTTTCGAAGGGAGTATTATGGACATGTACGTCTGCTCCTGACAGCACGAAATCAAAAGCTAGCTCTCCCCTCAGACTTTTTTACAGGGATTGGTTATATCATAAGAATAATCGGTATGAAAGGGCTCACAGATCCTTTGAGCAAAAATCCTTTGATGTTCAGGTGGTGCAAAATGGCCAGAGTGGAAATGTGTTGAGCTGCAGTTACGTTCTCCAACAGAGGGGGGCAGTGTTGTAAAGGCATATCTCCTCTGCTTGTCCTCTAGCCCGAACGAACCCTACTGTCATTGCAGTCTGTTAGTATTGCACCTGTTTACTTTGCTGTGTCAATATTGCCCCCCCTCTCCATTGCTCGTGCTCAATTTTCTCTATGTGTGAAATCATAGTAATTCCTCCTTCCGTGTCATAGTTTTCTACAGGGTTTGAGACGGACCCTTTAAAATATGTGTATTTATTGTATTTAACAAATGGCTCCACTGATTGGCTGTTCACTGTCTGTTATTGAGTCACCGTTTTTACATGTGTGTGGAGAAGCTGCGAGGTGCTAATCTTTGTGTGGCTGTAGTTGGTATTTGACTGAGTTCGGTTGAAGTGAAGTTGTATTGATTATTGAGCTGGAAAGGCCATTGATTCAGTATTGAATTGCATGTTAAAATGTATATCTTCATGTGTGCCGGACATCAATATATGAAGCGCATCTGAAGTCAGTGAATTGTGGAAATAGTCCTTGCAGATAGCTGTAGAAATTACTACCTTGAATACATCTGCTTGCCTATTGTTTTTTTGTGTGTGTGTGTGTGTGTGTGTGTGTGTGTGTGTGTGTGTCGACTTGAGTACCCGTGTACTAGTGCCGTGTACATGTGTGTATTTGTTTATTTGGCTGTTGCTGGTCATGCTGATGGGAACCTCTCTGCTCCAGAGCAGCTTTGTAACAGCATCTCCATTGTAGTGTCAGAGTACCTCGTGTCCAATTCCTCAGACAGTGTGTTGCTGTGGAGCTGTCAGGAGTCATACAGGTGTGGAATATCAATGCGTTCTCTGGCCTGTGGGTGTCTGTTTCTGCATGAAATTGTGTGTGGCAAGGTATGTGTGTGTGTGTGTGTGTGTGTAAGACTGGATATTGTTAAGAGTATATAGACTAAGGCAATCCATTGCAGTACATGTTTAATTACTTCTTGTTACTGCTACTACACACAGTGCGAAGTTGTTCCTCTCTAGTTGTGAAGTCAATTAACAACGGCAGAACTGAAATAACCCTAATTTAAAATCTTGCATTCATACAGAACTGATCATTTCTGGCACGAGCAAGATTCGTATTTTGAAATGTGGAGTATTTTTTTCCCCAGAAGCGATAAGCTGATAGAGTTTTGCAACTATCAACAGTTTGATACAACTCACCACCACTGGAGCATGTTGTGGCTCTAGCTGAGCTAGGATATAAAGTAAGGATGATCAAAGGAATAATTTCAGCCTCTGAGAAAGACTTTTCTCAAGTCCTCTCTGTTGAATTGCTTTAATTTGAGTATTGTAGGCTTGAAATGTGGCCATAGGAAGATTATTTTCATGTCTGTTAACAGATTATAAATTAAACAGGTTTCCACAGTGGGGAAAAAAAGCAACAATTGAATCATTAAAATTCTTGCAGCATTATACACCTCTCTGCTGTTCATTTGTGTCCTCAGTATGTTTCAAACAGTCATATTACTACCAAAACCCTGTTGAATGCAAAGTTTTCCATCTCAGTATAGTTGCCCCATAACTCATGACATTATTTTTTCATACTTATATGTTTGTCAATCTCTGTGTCCATTGGAATTGTTAGAGAAAATATGTGGCACCACATTGGAATTGTTAGAGAAAATATGTGGCACCACTTCTCGAATATCATATCTAGCTATATGTACTTGTGTTTGGTTTTCTGAAATGGGTTGAGCTTGCCCATATTCCTACATCAGCCGTTTGTTGACTCATGTTTGGGGCTGCAGGATAAAAAGTTAGAAAGATTCATTGTAAAATGAGTAAATAGAACAAGGATGCAGCTCTCTGCACATTCTGCTGTGCCACACATTTGCCTGCCTGCAGAGTGAGTGCATTTGTGAGTGAGTGACAAGACGAAAGTGAGTTACTTTCCAGTAATCAGTCCACACTTTGACGTTTAGAGAGTCTTATTTACAATATTGCGCATGGTGTCTGCACCTGCATCGGTCTGGTTGGTTAATTTGTGGTCTGTAGATTCATATCTTACCTGGATCCTTGCTTCTGTTTTGCATTTTATGAGTCTATGTTCATTTGGTTAATTAATCATTTTTTATGCATTAATTTTTGTCTTTGTTTAGTACCTTTTTTTTTTTAATTTTACAAAATCAGATTTTAACAATGTATAAAGCTGCTGAAAACCCCAAAATACAAGAATGATATACCAGGTGTATATGACAATGTTCACAACTGTTTAGTGAAAATGTACAGATAGAAACCAAAAAATACAAATACAGCAGAATTTTATCCCAACACCTTTCATTGAAAGTTTATCATGCCTTTCTAGCCTTCTAGTCATTTACTGAAAATATTAATATATATATGTACAATTGTTGCTATAAATAAAACATGAATGAATAGACAAACTGACAGATATTTGATTGGTTGCTGATTAATGTCACAGTGTGGCATTTAGCCGTTATTGATTAGATATTACCACAGCTCTCTTGCTATGTTAAAATGTCTGCTGTAAAAAACAAAAGGCCTGTTAATAACCACAGTTTAAGTGTGCTTGTTAAGGAGTCACTGACCTACTTACCTTACTTCATGTAGTGACCATACAGTAGCTATTCAGTTCCATATCTTGTTATTTTAGTGAAATAGAAAATCTGAGGTGCACCTGAGCTGTTCAGGTTGAATTCAAGTTGTAAAACCAACACAGTTATGATTTGTTTTATTTTAGGTGTGCTCATCACATCAGTCAAATAACAGTAATAATAATCTCAGTCCATTTATTGGATTTTGTGTCTTTTTAAGTGCATATGAACTCACTTCTCCTATCAAATACCTACGTATCTGCCAAGGATGATGTGATTTTTATTTACCAACAGCCTTGTGAGTCATCCTCCAAGCACCCTCCCCTATAAATGCTATGATCCTCCTATTTGCTGTCTGCTTACATCCTACGCCGTCTCTGTCTCGCACTCAACCTCCGCGCTCACCCCACTTACCCGGCTAGCACCGGCTCACTATACAAATAACGTCGTGTAGAGGCAAATCCAGCATCGCCCGTGCCTCTCAGACCTGGGGAAAGCAAGATGGAAGGAGGTTTGATGGTGACAAGGTGGTGTGTAGTCTTGAAAGTGGAATGGAGAGCAGTGTGAAGATCACTTGCAGCCCTTTTTCTAGCCAGCCCTCTGCCTCGCTGCTAAGCAGGGCCCGTTGCCAGCGCTCGCGAAAGGCTGTAATGAGTTTATTTCATGTCGGCTGTGAAAGTGCCCGTCTCTGTCTCGCAGGCACTCAAACAGAGCTGAGGCCCATAAACACAAAGTGCAGTGTGTAAATCCCCCACAGCCTGACGTCTCCCGGCCTGCCCTCTATGGCTTCTGAGCATCTCTTTATCGTGAGGGAGAAGGGAGAGGCGAGATCCCCACTTACCCCTGAGCTGACACAGGCGGGCCTGGCTACAAGGTGCTGCCCGGCCCCCCTTCACCAAAGACCACTTGTGTTGTACACTTTAACCTCTGCTACTTACACTTGTCTCTTTAGAGAATGCATGTTTTTTTTTTCATGTCAGGAAGCAGACCTGAGGAGAGACGATCAAACACTCGGCTACCATACAGAGCGGGCTGTTTGGTGTAAACAGCGGCGGATCAAAAAAAAAAAACAGCAAAGTGCACAGTGATTCACTTTGGCTTGTGGTATTTCACCTCTGACGAATAGGACATTGCATGTGCGCTTTCCATGACGTCAGCTGGCCTAGCTTGCCCTCCTCTCCTGTCCAATGCCCTCAGTGCGCTGCAAAACGCTTCCCCTTGAATTCTCTTTCCAAGCGCAGGTCGGTGTCTCTACACAAGGTCCCCGTGTAGAGCTGCGTCCTCCCAGGGCCTTGGGAGCAAGCGGTAGGTCACTGGTTAAAGAAGCAGTGAGTGAAGAGATGTGGAATTAGAGAGGAGGAGTTTCTATCTCTTTCTCCTCTGTGACATGGCTTTGGTCCGTGTTGAGGGATTAGTGTGTGAGGCTCCACCACAGCCTCTCCCTTGGCTTGTTTCCAGATATTATCTTTAAGTGTGAGCTTGACGCTCGCCTCTCTTCCTCTCTCTGTTTCCCCTCCCTCCCTCCCTTCCCCCTTCCCTTTCCTGTATGAACTCAGTGGTGTGAGTCATCCCAGGCTGCTCGGGGAGTGATTTAATTGCTCTCTCTCCTCCTCCTTCAACATGCACGTCTCAAAGAGGGCTGTCACTGACCCTCCACTCCTACAAAAAAAAAAAAATACAAAAAAACACCAGCGACCTATTCGTTATCGCAAAGGTTGGGCCACCTCCAAAGACAGCATAAATACACACTCCTAGAAATTTGCTCGGTTATCCCTTTTTGAATGGCGGCACAATACCGCCTGCTCCTGCCATGCTTTGCCCTGATGACTCTACTGTATTGTTTGCCGTGCTGTAGCCCAGCAGAGTGAATGTGGGCACAATATGGGCGATATAAAAAACCCCCGCAGCACCAAGAGAGCTTTTGTAATCGCAGTAAAGGAAAAAAAAAAAAACCCTCTTCTGTTGTCGCCATGGGGGTCAGATAATTGTTGTGTGGCTGGCACTTGGCTGGAATGGAGTCTTTATTCACTCCAGGTCAAAATTGTAGAGCATCATTTTCCCTCAAAAAAAGAAATACCCCATGATTGTTTCCCCGACGTTTCCTGCTTCTATTTTTATGTGAAGCAATACTTGAAGAGGAAAATAATATGTCTGATAAGTGTCCATCACTTAAATAATTTTTTTATACCATTATTATTCAATTATTTTTCATCTAAAATACTCATTTCACTCTGAAAGGCATAACAGTTTGGGCCCGACACCCTGGTTTAGAGGGGGGATTCATGTGGTATTTGGAAAGCAATCTTTCTGCACTTGTGAAGTTGACCAGTAGGTGGCACTGTTCCTACAGACGAGCTGCTTGTTTGTGGCGTGATCGTGATGTGGAGGGGCTACCTAGCTGGGAATGGCTGAATGTGATTGAAAATAGGTCTGCCTTGACTTTGCAACACCCAGCCATGTATGAACCCACTCAGATGAAAGACTTGTTTGTTGTTGATAAGGGGAAGTAGTCGGTCAAATCTGCTTCCCAGCATTTCCACATTGATGCTGGCTGTGTGATGGACAAGAGCTTAAAAAAAAAAAGGGGGGTGAGAAGGCTAAAATGCCACTGTGATTACAACAATTAGAGAGGCTGAGCATAAAGCAAAGTGTATTGCTCCGGGGGCCCTGGCTGGCTTTTTTTCCCCTCCCCTGTGATACTGATGAGTGTCTCAGAGTTGTACAAGAGCAGGCAGAGATCAATGGAGAATGCTGACTCCTGAGAATACTATGGATGTACTCTGGACTGCCTGAGATGGCTACTAATTCAGAATGATTATGCAGTGTACTCTTTGCTCTCGGCCTAGTCTAGACAAACAATGTACACAAGTGCACACACACACACACACACACACACACACACACACACATGCATATGCACTGATGCACAGAAAAATCTTCTGCCTTTGAGTAGAAGCTTTTCGAGAAGAAGCGCAGTCACTTTTCATTCTCACAAAGAAACCCCCCCCCCACAAAGTCTTTTTAAAATTTTAAAATATTTAACCAAAGCTATCCAGATGTTGGGTGCTTCCATGGCTGAGTTTCAGCACACCGAGCCATCGCCAGGAGGCAAAAGCCTTTAGGAACGCAAAAAAAAAAGTCCCAATGCCTACCTCCAGATCCCTCCTCTTCTTCCTCCTCGTCTTCATCCTGTCTCACCTGCCCTAACATGCGGCATGTTTCTGAAGCAGTCACAGCAAATATTTCTAAATACTGCATTGGTATTTTTAAAATGTTATCTAATATAATTAGTTTTCAGTCTGTAACATTTGAACACAGCACACGGAATTCATGCTGTGATTCAGTAAATACTGTATGTTTATACTAGACCTGGGCAAAACGGTATTTACTAACACTGTTTATTGTCTATTTTAGTCTACCTAGTTGAAAAAGTCAGAGTCGTGTGTATTTAATATATTTTGCTGTAACAGCATACCTGACATTTTCTAATACACCTCTCTCTAAGAGGTTATTCAATTCAAGTAATAATCTTTTAATTAACATCACTCATATCTGTATGGTCTGTATATATAAAATTTCAGTTACTGTGGATTCTTTACTGTTTTTTAATTGCTCATTTGCTTATTTATAATACTTATTTTTGATCTTTTTATTTTTTATTTTTTTAAACTATGTCTCTTGTTTGCACTATCCTCTATGCTGCTGTAATCCTGTAAATGTCCCCGCTGCGGGACTAATAAAGGATTATCTTGCAATAATAGTTAAAATAGTTAAAATAGTTGTTGTTTTTTTCTCTGTCTGTAAATATAATATTTCAGTTATTGTTGTTTTTTCTACTGTTTTTTTTTATTTTGTATTGCTTATTTATAATACTTGTTTTTTTTATTTTTTTTTTAGCTTGTCTTCTTCTACTATGTCTCTTGTGTGCACTTTACGCTACGCTGTTGTAAGTCTGCAAATGTCCCCGCTGCGGGACTAATAAAGGATTATCTTATCTTATCTTATCTTATATGTGCCTATTCCTCT
The DNA here is from genome assembly GCF_027596085.1 of Anoplopoma fimbria. Classification (NCBI taxonomy): domain Eukaryota; kingdom Metazoa; phylum Chordata; class Actinopteri; order Perciformes; family Anoplopomatidae; genus Anoplopoma; species Anoplopoma fimbria. Next base: position 11,517,283 of record NC_072450.1, read on the forward strand.
CTTCTAGCTGTGATGGAAGTGCAAGTCCCTGAGCAGCCAGTGGTGGCGCTGCACGGCAGCGATGTCACACTCAACTGTTCCTTCAGCCACGCCAACCCCTTCAACTTGTCTGATCTGAGCGTCTTCTGGCAGCTGACAGACACCAAACGCAGTGTGCACGGGTACTGGGAGGGGCGCGACCAGCTGGCCGACCAGGCCGAGAGATTTGCCAACCGTACCAGCCTGTTCCCCGCCCAGCTGGGCCTCGGCAACGCTTCGCTCCTGCTGAGCAGGGTGGTGGTGGCTGATGAAGGCAGCTACACCTGCTTCGTCAGGGTGCAGGACTACAGCAGCGCTGCTTTGCTGCTGCAGGTGGCCGGTGAGTCAAGCTGTGACGTCTATGATACGTGTAGAACAAGATGAACACACACACACACACACACACACACACACACACACACACACACACACACACACACACACACACACACACACACACGTGGTCAGTTTGATCAGTGGATACACACAAAGTGGAAATACACACAGTCACAAAAAACAATCAGGGACGGACTGTAAATTAGCTTCAGCTAGACAGATGATACAAAGTTAATTAAGGCTGTTGCATTGCTTTCCCTTATGTAACATTGTTTACTTGTATTGTTCCTGTTAAATATACCAACACACACAAACACTGACTTTAATCAACACTTATAATTGATGTTCACTTAAATTCTCTTCCACAATCATTAAGTCTTTCTATCAAGCAAAAAAGTCACAAAACAGACAACCTTAAGATCACTTTTGACATTTCTCAAAAAAATCCCTGATATTTTATAGATGAATGATGAATTGAATAATAAAGAAAAAAATAACTGAGGGATGAATTGATGATAAGATAGTTAGTTGTATTTATTTTAATTGAGCCCTTTTGTTTTAAAGGGACATTCAAGCAATTTAGTATAGCTCTTCCATAAAGATGGGGCTATTAACAAGAGACCGATTAAAATATGTAAGCCCTTTAATCTTGACCTTTAGTCCGTGCCGTGGTAGGGGTTAAACTCCGGAAAACGTCTACATGTCCCATTATGCAACCTATTAGCATATTTTGTTCGGCTTCTCCTGCCTGGTAGCTGCCTTTATCCATATCTGCCATATATTTTAATCTTCACACCCCCAGATTGTAATGCAGGCTGTCTATAATTTTCCACAAATTCAAGCATTGGTATACAGAGTTATCAAAACGCGAGATTAACATAAACACATAATACACACACACACACATACACACACAGGTTTCATTGTGTATAGATGCAGGGTAATTATAATGGTCCCATAAACTTATATATACTCTTTTATTGCCTAATGTTTGTTTATAGTTTCACTTTACACTTGAATTGATTGTACTGAAAGTGATTTGACCTCAGCAGTTATACAGACATATACACTAATAGTGTTCAGTAAAATGTTATTTACAATTACCTATGGAGATGGTGATTTATGATCATTTCCTCTCTTCTCTGTGAGCAGGTGATAAATAGTTTCCTCAGGGCTGTTGGGAATGTTTTTGGTCAATAAGCACCGATTGTGGTCTGTCATGGTCAATATCTGCTGACTTTGATTATTAGCTGTTGTTACGCTCAATCAGCCATCACTAACATCTTCTCTGCTGTGTGACTACATTACTCGCCTTCACAGCTGAGAGCCTTTTATTTATTTATAATGACACCGTGTGCCTTTTCCCTCCCTTTCCCATTGCTATATCTGTTGTTGGATTGTTCCTGTTTTCTCCAAGAATGGATGTGCATTAGGCAGTGTTAATGAACAAAAATTTATTTTCCTCCTGGCTTGGGGAGAGAGAAAACAATCCCTCCAACAGTGACGAATTGGTTCCATTTTAATGCATTAGATTTATAGATGTTCTATTTTTAGCCCACATTTAGACTTCCTTTATGATGTGCTGGAAGAAAATGAAAGGATCCCCAGTGGATATCCGCCTGTCAGTCAAATGGACAGCTGGGGAAGTTAGCGTGTACCACGCTAAATTCGTCTTTGTGTTGAGAGTCCACTTTGTGTTGAGAGTCCACTTTTCAAATAAGCAGGCAAACTTATTTCATCTCGCCCTCAGCTCCACCCCATTGTTTGCTGTGCAATGATTGGCTCTGGGAATACAGCAGCCTATTTCTCCCCCACCTCTATACTCATGTTTCAGCTCAAGGGATTGGAGAAGCGTGATTTCAGCCGAGTCGGACGACTCACCCCTCACCTCCACCCCTCCACGCTCTTTTCCATGTTATCCGCTGAGTCGTCCCAAATTTCTGAGCCTGCCAGTTTCACCCGAGGCCCGTCCACCTCCACCTCCACCTCCACCTCCACCTCCATCTCCCGCCTTGCAATGTATTTCCCTTTCTTGGGAGCGGATCGGTGCTTTGGTTCTCTAGAGAGAGCGGCATTGAGAGTGTGAGGATGCAGCATCAGGATGTGCCACAGATGCTGTCTGTGTCTGTGGGATCTTAAGCACTGTGTTATGCTAAGCTCCCTAAATATAATTAAGAATTTAATGGGAATCATGTCAAACAGTTCCCAGGGTGACTCTCACTACAGAGACTTTGACTAAATTCAGTATGTGTCTGCTGTTCTCTAATGCCCTCTCCATCCCCGCCCCCCCCCCCCATACCTCTTTTTCTCCCCCCCCCCCCTCCTCCTCATCCTTTTCCTGTGCACTCATACCTTGTTTCAGCCCCGTACTCCAAACCCGTGGTGACTTTGCAGTCTGAATCCAACCTGCGACCAGGTGACGAGGTGGCCCTGACCTGCGTGGCCTACGGTGGTTACCCAGAAGCTGGCGTGATATGGCAAGACGGAGGCGGGCGCAACCTGACGGACAATATCACCACGTCCATGGTGGCCAATGAGGAAGGGCTGTTCACTATCACCAGCGTGCTGACAGTTGTGCTGGAGCCCAATAGCACCTACAGCTGCGGACTGATCAATCCACTGCTGGGCGAGGAGGGCTACGCCTTCGTCACAATCACAGGTGGGTGTTGGTCTTCATCGCTCTCTCTCCATAAATAGCTCTCAGGTCTTTCACTCAGCGCTGTCACCTTCATTCGGTGCGCAAAGTAAAAAAGCTAATATTTACTGACTTCCTGTAGTGTTTGAATGTTACCAGCTCAGGCTAATCTCTTTTTCAGTCATGCATAAGCAGAGTTTCTTATTAAAGTCTGTTATGCTTTTGTGAATCAATCCATCAGTCAAATCTTTATGCTGTTGATACTTTTTTTTTTTTTTTTTTTGTCTTTCTGTTTCCTGCCAAGTGTAACAGTTCAGCTCCAACGAAATGACTGAGAAATAATGAAATGTCCAATTACGGTTTGATAAGCGAAACCCAATCGGTTCTTTTGCATCGTTAAATTAGATCAGTGGGTGATCATTTCCCTGAGGAGAGTCATTACATATTTCAAAAAAGGCAATACAGTATTAAAAGATCGACAAAAGATTGTGCTGGATGGAGTGATGTGTGTCCTAGCAGCTGTCCACAGGAAATGTTTGCCAACTAGGAAGTAGATTGATATGTTTGTCATTCTCTGATTGTTTGATCTAATCTTTAGCTGGGTGTGTGACAGTACCTGTTTGATAGGTCTAATGGTCTCCTCAACCTGCCCACCAGCACCACCCACACCGCCCATGTCCCCCTGGTCCTGCTGGTGTACTCTTATGTGTTAAGTGCAGGGAGTGTGCCGTGTAAGGTGGGCCAAGGCTGGGTCTCTAATGGGAGCAGCACTGTGTGAAATGGCTCATAAATAAGTAGAGGTGGCCTGTGCCTGCTCTGTGGGCTGGAGCTGGTGCTGAAACCTCGGGCTGTTGAGGCGGAGGTCGAGGCAGAGGTCAGGGAGTGCTGCTCCACTGGGCTGGGAAATGACTGTGCTGTCTGGAAACAGGATGGCCGATTGGCAAGTCGGGGCTTGCTGGACGGCTAAGGGAGGGTGGCCTTTCTAACAGTTTGGTTGGCCTCTTTGAAAACAGCACAGATAACCAGTCAGAGGGGCCATTGGGGGGTAGTGGAAATTCATCAAACGCATAGTGAAAATGAAATATGACTGCGTGGTACCAGTAGTAAAGTAGTCTGTGGCTGCTATTACCCTTTGACCCTTGCTGGATTGATGCACTGCTTCAGGTTTAGTTGAAATTGATATAATCGTTTTTTGTTTTTTTTACCTTCAATCTCCATTTTTTTTGTCTCCTCGATTTGCCCTCTACAAATGAAACTCTCATTTTAAAAGAAATGCTGATTGAGTCATCTGGATTGGTAATTTAAATAGTCATGCATTTTAGTCTCGTCTTTTTTTCCAGGGAATTGCGAGTTAATGTGAATCAGTGACAATGACATTTCCATTTTCTGTCTTTTTTCAAGGATGGCAAGTCAATGTGAATCAGTGACAATGACGTTTCCATTTTCTGTCTCTCCTTGTCTTCAGTCCCATGGGGTTTAAAATCATACATTTTTAGCCAAACCTTATAACGCTGCAGGTTGGTTCCCTGATGGTGGAGATTTTGACATTTCAACATAGCCACAAACAGTAAGTTATATAAAAAAAGTTGAATCATCTAGCTATATTCTTCTTAAATGGCTTCACAGTGTAAAACATAGTGGCTTGATCCTCGTGGATGCAATAATTTCATCATAGTCCAATGTCCCTGTCATCTCTCTTTGGAATAAAAAGTAGCGACAAACAGTTAAGAATACTTGTCAGCCTGGGTACCCTGCTGTGCTGTGTTGTGTGGAGAACAGGCCTTCTACCGTTCACATTGTCATAGCCAGTGTGACAATTGCTCTTAGTGGATGAATCACTCGAGGGAGAGGACACGAGTCTAAACTCCCTGTGAGTGATGGAATGGCAGCATTCTTCTCCTTCTTTTTTTATGTGCAACCCAAAAACTGTCAGTCTTCGACAGTAACCAAATAGTGCGTGCGGTGCTTTCGGAAGCTTTGCACTGTTTATTGTGGATGAGAAACATCGTGCATAGCCTTAATCCCTGATTGTGAAGTACAGAATGGTCCTCGATAAGGGCTGAAAGGTTAGTGCGGCAGGAGTTTGTTAATGGGGCCATCACCTGGACTGGATCCTCCCTTTTGAGAATGCTCTTTTTCTTAATGGTGCAGAGAACCTCAGGGTAGCCATCTAATTTGTGGACTCTTTTGCATTGAACAAGCAAGCTCATACATTTTTTTTTTAGCTAATGGACCAAACATTTTCTGTTTCTGTCCTCTTAAATGTGAGGATTTAATACCTGTCTTTGTTATACATGATTTAAACTGTATATAAATATAAGGTCTGAAAGAAAAAGACATTTGACATTGACCTGTCACCTTGGTCTTTGGGGAAATGTAATGTCCATTTACAAAAATATATATTATTTTTGTCATTTTATAGAAAATCAAAAAAAATCATCAACAGATTAATTGGTATTGAAAGCAATTGCTAATCGCAGACCTAATACTGTAAGGATCATAGCAGTCTCTAAAGGCTTTGATTGTCATTACTTTTACTCAGTGTCATGGTCCTGCTGTTCCCCCAAATTGAAAAAACTAAAGCAATCGGTCGGAACAGATCCAGTCAAAGAAAGAGTCCAAGAGCAAAATGGATGGTTAAAGACACGTCCGGCCAAAAAGCATAGAGTTATTGAACTGCGATGAAGTAAAGATTGAAAGAGGGACGGCGATAAGAGCAAATCCAGAAATAAACTGAGGAAAGCCCTTAATTACAGCCGTGTGTGTGTTAATCTTGATTTTCAGGAATTGGGTGTACATAAATAAGACTAGTTTCTCTGTAGCAGCACCAGCACAGCTTGATGATGGCCCAAGTTGCTGGTAAACACACTGAAGATTTACAGTAATTTTGTGTGCCGTTATACTAGGGGGCTTGTTTGGAATGAAAATGTATTTGCATTTGTTTACAACAGCTGTTGTGTGCTTAACAGCTTCTGTAATTAATTTTGACCCAGTAGAACTCTTCTGCTGTGGAGTAGCAGAGTATGGAGTATGCCAAGCTCGAGTTGATATAGGGAAAAACACACTGGGTTCCTGTATACACTTACAAACACAGAACACTGCCAACACACTCAGGAAGTGGAGGATCCTATTATATGAATGGGTCAAATCTGCTTAAAATTCTTAATGGACTATGAGAGGGAGGAAATAAAAGATACACAATGATGGACGATAAAAGGAGAGAGTGAACAAGCATGTTTTGAATTTCACACTCTCTCCAATCTATGATTGAAAAATTGCAATAGTAATACAAATCTCCCCCAAGTCCTAACAGGTGTCTGACAAGGTTCAGTTTGAGAAAACGAACCCTTTTACACACACTGAGCAGAGCACTATGTGGGCTGACATGAGCCACACTTTTAAGAGTCTGTGTTAAGTCACCCATGTTATTCTAACCTCTTTTGTAGTCACCACCAATTGAACTACCTCACCAGAAGCAATCTGGACTGTCAATAACATTATGCACACGCCACATGCACCCTATTATCAGGCATCTCAGAGATTTTTTTGTAAACACGCCCTGTGGAGTGCTGGAACAGTTTTTAAGCCGGGCTCTGCAATGGGCAGTGTTTTTGTGTGTAGCTTGGATATTGATATGTTTTTTTGCAGAGAGCAGCAAGGCTTAGTTGCTGGGAGACCCATAGGAACAGCTGGTATTAATGAACAGTCCAATGATGGAA